>NC_143159.1:21676003-21829208 GCF_041381405.1 Jatropha curcas
CCATGGCAGAAACTCAGATGTGGACTTTTCCGACAGCTGGAGTAACTCCTATGCAGAGACTAAATTTTAGTACTGGCAGTGGTGGGCGAGTCAGCCCAATTCAACTTGGGTCAATGATAGTGCAGCAACCATTGGTGCGTGGTCAGCAACTGGGTTTAGGAGTAACAGAGAGTAGTATGAGAATTTTAGGTAGTGTTAATGCTAATTATAGCAATAGTAGGGTTGACTTGGGGATGAACTTAGAGCAACATAATAATCAAGAAAATCAGCAACAAGGTAGTGATAGTGCAGAAGAAAACCCTAATGATTCTGAGTAAGAGGTCAAGTGTTAATTTTGATATTTGTGTGTGGTTATTATAGTCATTGTTGATTGTTAGCCATGTTTGTTCAGACAGAAATAAACTTTTGTGCATATGGGTCTCTCAAACGCTTTAAATTAACGAACACCCACATTTCATCTTCTCTTTTTGTACCTTTGGCTTAATGTTGATTTTTCTTTTAGGTGAATTAGTTTCCAATTAGAATATGAAATTGCATGTCTCATGGGTGTGTAGTGTCAATTTTGTTTTTTATTTTTGTCATCCAATGTTAAAAAAGTTAGATTTTCTAAAAACACAAATGAAAATTACTTTTATGTCTAGTATATAATTAATTATTTATCGATGGCGAAATCGCATTAATTAGATGAGACACTTACACTTATTATTTTTCAACTTTCTTTTAACTGTTTGGTTCTCTTAATTTAGATTGTCAATAATTTGCATCTTATAGTTTAAAATTTTAGTTTCATCATTGATTTTTCTTCCGTAGATAATAAATTATAAAAATAAATATATTCTCTTATTCACAAAAATAAAAAACTATAAACAAGCTCTTCTACTATTACTAAATTAAAGTTTTTATATTTATTTAATTGTAAAAGAGGTCTCTATCTAGCTAGCTAACTACATGATCAGAGTTGTGGAGCCATAGCTAATATATCTTTATCAAGAAATTTTATATAAATATATGGATATGAAAAGAAGAAAAAGATATTTGTTTGTTTATATTTCAAAGCTATATTTTTGTCTTGAGCAAATAATAGAGCAATATTATAAAGGAAATGGAAGACAAGAAGACATGAGGAGAAGTAAAAGGAAATAAGACAATGTGATCCTATCTTTCTTTTTCTTTTTTTTTTAATGTGGTTTAGGATCTATCTTCATTGCATATAAGGGGTTGTTTGGCTCTTCACTTAGGAATCTGGTCCTCTACTTTTATTTATTTATTTTTTTACCTTTCACATTTCCAATTCTTGCAAAACCACATTGCCAATAACCTTGAGGCATTGTGAATTTCTCTTGCCTTTCTATACATGGTTTATTGTGATTGAACACAAGCCATGATTTTAAATTAAAGGGAGGTAAATTTTTAAATAATAAGTTGTTTTTTGTTTTTTGTTTTTTTTTTTTTTTATGGAGGGGATGATGGGTAAAATTATATTAAGGGAAAATTATTATTTCGTCTCTGAGGTTTGCCATAATTATTTAAGTAGTCCTCGACATTTATACATATATTTATAACATCCCTGAAGTTTGCCACCGTCATATTAATTTGTCATTCCGTAAAAAAAATACACTTTTTCCGTTATTTTTGGGAGGAAAAGACGAAATTATCCTTTGAAAAAAATAATTATTTCGTCCCTGAGATTTGCCATAATTATTAAGTAGTCCCCGATATTTATACAAATATTTATAACGTCCCTGAAGTTTACTTCCGTCATATTAATTGGTCCTTCTATAAAAAAAATAAACTTTTTCGTTATTTTTGAGTGGAAAAGACGAAATTATCCTTTATAAGTTTTCATTGACATTATTGTCAATCCCTTTCCTCTAAAATACCTAAAACTCAAATTTTCACCATCTTTCTCAACCCAACGCGGTCTTCATTGCCGCCACCGTGTCTCTGTCAAGTATGATCTCCATAACCAGATCACCAACAAAACTAAAAGGGAAAATAATTATTTCATCGCTGAGGTTTGCCATAATTATTTAAGTAGTCCCTGTCATTTATAGAAATATTTATAACGTCCCTGAGGTTACTTCCGTCATATTACTTAGTCATTCCGTCCAAAAAACATACTTTTTGTAGTTAATTTTTAATAGAATGATCAAACTACTCTAAATCCTCTAATCAAGGAGAGAGAGATAAATGGATGAAGGGTGATGATGGCTTGATTGAGTTTGGATGTTGGGTTTTAGTTTTGGTGGTGATCTGGTTATGGAGATGATAGTTTTCATTGACACGGTGGTGGCAATGAAGACCGCGTTGGGTTGAGGAAGATGGTGAAAATGTGAGTTTTAGGTATTTTAGAGGAAAGGGATTAATAATAATGTCAATGAAAACTTATAAAGGATAATTTCGTCTTTTCTACTCAAAATTAATGGAAAAAAATGTATTTTTTTTTTATGGAAAGACCAATTAATATGACGGAAGTAAACCTCAGGGACATTATAAATATTTGTATAAATATCGGAGACTACTTAATAATTATGGCAAATCTCAGGGACGAAATAATTATTTTTTCAAAGAATAATTTCGTCTTTTCTTCTCAAAATTAACGGAAAAAGTGTATTTTTTTTTACGGAAGGACCAATTAATATGACGGTAGAAAACCTGAGAGATGTTATAAATATATGTATAAATGTCGGAGACTACTTAAATAATTATGACAAACAGCAGGGACGAAATAATAATTTTCCCTTATATTAATGTTCAGCTAATTCTGCACCTAGTTTTATTAGGGTCATTTGATTTCAATTTTTTATTTTTTAATTGTTATACTTTAATTTTTATTTAAATAAAAAGTAACTTACCAACACTCAATAACTAGAGTGGCATATGATACTTAAAAATCGCATATTTCACAAAAAAATTATGATGATACAGAATACAAAAAGTAAAAAATTTTATTTAAATATGATTTCATTAGTGTGTTAGGAGAAAATATGATTTCATTAAATGAAATATACTATTTAAATATGTTATTTGCATTTCTTTTTTTTTTTTATTCTATGGAAGGAGAATGTGATATAAAGAACACTAAATTTATGAAACGGATTTTGTGAATGATCTCTAATTGAAATAAAAATTTAAATTTAGTAACATAAACTGACATTCAAATTATGTGATTTTAATAAAATTAAACGTAAATATTCATATAATTTACCTAGCAAATAATTAAAGGAAATAAAAAAATATGGATAGCTTCTACTAGATAAGGTTTTAAATACTAAATGAAAGTGGACAAATGGTTAAATAAAACAAGAAAATAAAGATAAATTTGGAATTTAAATTGCAATCATGATGTTTGATGAATTGTGATTTTTTTATTTATTTTAATTATCTGGTATCCAAAACATATGGGTTTGATTAATCCAAATTTGTGGCGGGCGGACTTAAAAAGGAGGGCAAAACGCAATTCTTATCGTTTCATTTCATTTTTCGGGAGCAATGAATTGTCATCTTCTCTTTAGTATGACTTTGTCACTGGTTAAGAATAATTTCTTGGCTTATTTAGTATGATTTCTTTTTGCAATTTATTTTATAACTATATATTTATTAGCTTATGAGAGTTCTTCCTAATTAATTTTGTTTTATAATCTATCAGTGCCAATGAAAATACTAAATTAGCCATTATATGAAATTGTAACAGGATTAGGTTCATGAATTTAATATAATTTATAAGAACCGATAGGAGTATATGATAGGTTGTCATATTAAAAAGGATAATTCAATATTTTTTTTAAAAAAAAATTATTTTTTATCGATTAGAGGTCCGATTGGCCAAAATAACACTACGAACTACATAAAGGGTAGTCATGCCCTAAACTCACCAGATTGATAAAAACACTTGTGATCGAATTGAAACCATTTATTTCTGATACGAGTGAAAAACCCACTAAGATCATGTAGTAAATAGGTTTTTTTAAAAAATAATTAATAATGTAGTAATGAAAAATATGGTGAATTGGACTCTAACAAATGATTTGTTTATTTTTTAAATTAAATATCTGTATTACAATCTTGTGAAATTTTCTGAATATTAAATCATTTGATAGATAGTCCACTGGTTTGAATGTTCATAAAATACTTGTACTTGGTTTGAATTTTCAATCCCCACGAGGAAGTAAACCATACAATTTTATATTTAAACTTTCTTTACACAATGAAAGTCATGACTAGAAAAGTTGTAAATCTCTATTATTTAAACATTTAAAGTTATATTACGAATATTATTATCTCTTATAATTTCATAGTAATTTACCTCCAGAAATATTTAAATTATATTTTCTCTCAAAAATTATTTCCTTAAAAGTATATTTTCTCAAGAAGTACATCGCGAAAATAGACCATTTTGAACCAAAAGATATCAAAATTATTTAATAAACATAGTTTTATAAATCAAAAAGCTTAAATAAGTCAATTTAAAAGTTGGGGACAGCACCTGGTAAAATTCAGTTGAAAATTTAGGTATTTAGCCTGTTCTCCATGAAGCTTTGCCTAAACACAGAAAATTTGATTGCCAGAATATGGTATCTAAAGAGTGACTGAAAAATATCAGCTTATTGAACAGATTAACTCTTCTTCATCACCATTTCTAAACCAAAATGCAACTTCACCAGAACCACATTGCATAAACTAATCTTGCTAAATATAAGAATTCGTTCCAAAGCAACAGGTTAGGCTTATTAAACAAAGCAAAGGATACGAACCCATGATTCACTGTTTGTTACCGCAAGAAAATTATTATAAAAAGATTGAAGTTTCAAGACCCTATTTGCCAACCGTTAAAAACATTGAAAGCTAGCAGCAAAAATAGCATAAAAAAAAGTCATCAAGAAATGATTTCCAAACTTGTTCCTATTATTGCATCAAAGCTTCGCATCATGACTTAGGCAGAAGCAGTCTTTTTCTGCTGGAAAATGACAGCGTAGACAGGAACAATCACACCAATGCTGAAGGCAGTGAAGACGAAAAGAGGCATTTTTATTTTCTGATATTTCATCCTGTCCAGGTTGTACATGTGCTTTGCATGAAGATAGAATGGTTCATCATGGCCATGTCCATGACCTCCTCCCATTCTCTTCACGCCGGTAGAGTGGAACCCTCTGTTCACTGTCACAAGATGCCACAAATTACTTAAATCAGTTCATCTAATGCAATAAGAAAAAGTATTTTTATTTTTTTAATGAATTGACAAGCAAAACAAGAAAATATTATTTCTAATAGGATTTCAACATTAGAAAAAGCAATTGGAAGCCCCTTCAAGAAACACAAGCACACTGCAAGAACCTGTATCAAAACATGCTTTCTAGTTTCACCCTTTTCCATATTCTGCTAACGAAATTAAATTATGCTGAATTTCTTTTATCCAAATGGAAACTTGCAATTGAAGACATGATTTCAATTTGACAAACATTAATAATAACACAGCCTTCTAAAAGGGAAAATACAAATATGAAAAGAGGAACAAAATGGAAGGAATGAAGTTTCATACAAAGAGAATCACTTGATGAGTGTTCTTTCTGTTATCAACTCAAGGAACAGAATTATCACTTCTACAAGATGCTGGGACTTGGACAAGATTCTTGGGAGCATTTATAATCACAAACTCAAGAATAATATTTTTAACCAAGCACACTGAAATGACCAATCTTTAACTGCCATCCGCCAACTACACTTCAGTATCTGCAGCCCACAATCTTTTGCTAACTATAACAGATGGAGGCTTAAGACCAGCCTATGTACTAATACTGAAAAGTGTAAAATCAAGTCCATCGGTAAACAACAAACAGGCCACAGGCTCTGGCTACAGATCTAAACAGTTTTCATAGTGTTAAGCAGAACATTAAGTCTCTGCATGAGCATCAAAGTGTAACATGCTGGATAAGTCACAAATCATCTTCAGCCCAGCTGAAATATTAGCATTAAAAAAAGTTCACAGAAGTGCACAAGTATGAATCTGAAAAAGGCATGACAAGCACCTCTAGCAAGTCAGCACTTACTAGCTATAAAAAAAATATTACTACTATGCATGTTTATGAAACAAAAACGAAATATAGGGATTTTGTTTTTAAAAAAAAGGAAGGTAAGAAAGACTTCGTCTTGTATTAGCAAATTTATATATAGGTCCAAGATGCTTGATTGGACTTGCCAGTCGATTTGTCAGTAATGATTTAAGTGTGAAAGGCCCATTCAAAAGAGCGAAATCACTTACAAAAAAGTTCTATTTTGAGTTTTGACATGAGTTGAAATTGCTTACTTCCTGATCTGAGTGTACTGAATTTCAACTTATAGGAAAGGAATAAAGGAGAATTATTACTCTCCTTTTCCCTTCTTTTATAAAGTTCAGAAGCCATACAGGATAAGCAGGAAGCCCCACCATTTCTTTCCTTCTATCTTCATTTTCCCCCCTACCCATGCATAGTGCAATTATGAATTGATATATCCACACCACAGTACTGAAAACAAGCATGCTAAGCAGGCACAATCACATTATGATGTAAACAACTAAACTTAAACATCTCCTGTTTGTCAAACCCAACATAAAACTGGTCAAGCTAGAATCATTTTAAGTTTTGAACAGACTGAAATTTGCAGGGGGAAGTAAACAATTGCAAGCAGCATTAAGTGCATCCATCATGATTTACAGGTCATACAAAATGTGCAGAAACCTAATAGTCCATATTCAGTGAACAAAAGAAAAAATTTAATTGTAAGCATGTAATGATGTACAGTTTTATCGATGTAATAAATTAAAATTTCGCAACACATCCTGAGCCTATTTTCAAAGAGAGGGTCCTATATTAGATCAACAACCATGTAAGGAATCTACAAAACCTGCAAAATCCTGCACATACAAAAAATTAGAGACCCTAGCGGAGTGGACTCTATTTTTTGTATGTGAAGGACGTTGCATGTAGTTGATGACTGATAGACATTCCAGCAGATAATTCTGAATTTCCAAAGCTATTATGACACTAGCATGAAGTAAACAGAAATATATAACTGTGCACATTGCTTGTGCCTAGAACTGCCTAGTGGAGAAGCCTACAGAATAAAATGAGACATTAACATCATTTACATCAGTGAAAAGTAAGAAACTACATAATGTAGTGGCATATGTTAACATCATGGATAGCTCATTTCTAGAGAAATCTTGGCCAGCATAACAACTTTAGAAAGGAAAAGATTAAAAAGAATGAAATGACAATTATTGTGTGATGTAACTTTATATAAATGACAGTTTTTTATCCTAAACCTATGAAGACTTGAAATGAACACATAGAAGTGTCTAGAAAGTCAGTGTACTTGTGCACCAGCCTATTCACGCAAATACATGATCCACCAATCAGTTACATAGAAGTTTATTTATGCTAGAAAAAACAAACGTGAGTATGCAAAAAAGCAATGATTAATTAATAATTTACAGCGTAAAAGCAAATCTATTTCCAATTCTCCACAAAGACCTTTTACGACAAAGCATGTCACATGTTAAGGTAGATTTTATAGTAGGGTTGGATGTGTGAACGTCTGTAGCATCCAAAGAGGAAAGGGTTAACATTAGCGGATTGAATAGGATTTCTACATGTTGAGGTAGATTTTGATATTCTATTAACCGAATAAAGAAAAGGCTAGCAGAAATTCTCTAGTAGCTAAACAGTTCTGAGTTCTTCTGAAAACAATTTTTAGAAAATTGGTCAAAGTAAGTTAGGAAATATTTATAGCAAGCAATAACAGTTTTTATTGGTATTAACATTTACTCGATTATTAATTTGGTGTAATCACACAGGAACTGTAAAATACAAGGAGGTATAAAGTTTACAAATATATATACAACTGTTACTACTATATCCCAAACATTACCAGAAAACAAGGCATAAAAAGAAGGAATTGAAAATGATTGATTATGTAAATCATAACCAAGTTTAATTTTTAACGGTGTATTATAGGCATTTCTATTAATGGGTATGACGAAAATTAATCAAATTAGACTTAATAATATAAAAGGAACCAACTAAAGCATCAATTTTTTTTGTCTTCTAACAAAACATAAACCAATCCCATTAAATCTCTCCAAATCAAAATGTCAGGATCAACACTTAACAATTATCAAATCCAAAAATGAATAAAAATCGGAACCCTTTATTTATCTCCCAACAGAGATATTGAAAAGCAAAATTAAGATCCTAAATATCCCAGACTCCATTAAAAATTCCACTGCTTTCTCAACAACCAAACAAAAGCAAAAGAAACCCTAAAATGAAAAGAAGATTATTAAAATAAAAAAAGAAAAAAAGAAAAATAAAATCTTGAAGATTGAGAAAACCAACCTGACTTATGTAAAACTGATTCAGAAGCGGCTAATAACTTTGAAGCGGATCTGAGACCGTTGTTCAACGCCATCAGAGTTTTTGAAGACGACTACAAAGAGAGAGCTCTGGTCTTGCTTTTCGGGGTTTTTGGCGTTTTGGTTGTTTATTATTAAGAAAGAAGGGGTGGTTTACTCCTTCGTCGCACGTGTGAATCATGTGATGCATAGTTTTAGGGCTGCTAGATTTAGTGAGCCGGGTTGAAAACCAGTACTTTAGCCCAATTCTGTTTCCCCGCTTGGATTTTGCACCAGTTGTAGTTCACGACCAATTGTCAAGTTTTGTTCACATTACTACTGTTACTATTGTAAATTGCAAGAATGAAGTATATAATATACATTTTCATATAATATACACTTTCATATATTAGCTTGGACTGTCGTGGGCTAGGCAACTCATGCACAATCAGGCCCTCAAGGATATTTGTACATACAAGACCTCTTTTATTCTTTTTAATAGAAACTATAGTTAATAGAAGTCGTGTATGCCTGATCAACTTGGGTATGAAGGTTACTTTGTAGTGCCTAGATGTCGATTGAGTGGTAGATTAGCTTTGTTATGGAAGGAGAAGACTCAATTCAACTTATTAATTATTCCCAGTTTCATATTTACGTTAAAGTTTTATTAGGAACTAAGTCCTTTGGTTTGACCGGATTTTATGGACGCCCTGATAAACATAAATGGAAAGAGTCTTGCGATCTTTTGAAAGTTCTTAGTTACCTTGGTGTTGTTTGGGAGACTTCAACGACTTATTAAGAATAGTTGGCATCAAAACTCACTTTCATCCATTTCGGAAAAAAAAATCTCAACTTGTGGGTTAGCTCCAAAGGACTGGGGTGGAGGCTTTATTAGAAGCCGTCGACTTTGGATAGAAATGAACTCTCTTTGTTCTAAACGTTATTCAGCTTCCGTTTATCAATTTGAAGATTTTAAATGATAATGTGATTTGGCTTTGGAAGAGTTGGAGGTGTCTTGCAAACAACGATTGAAACAATTCTAGTTGAAGGGCGATGATTCCAACTCCAAATACTTTCATATTCAAGCTTCATATAGGAAAAACGTTAATAAATATTATGCCTAAAGTCGACTTTTAGTGAGTTGGTTGAACGGGGTGAGGTTATAGAGGAAACAATCACTAAATACTTTTCCTCCCTTTTCTACTCCTCTAATTATGATATGAGTGTGGTTCTATAATGTATTTTTGCAGTTGTCACTGAAGATCATAACAGTATTCGTATGACAGATTTTACAAGGGATGAGATAAAAGAAGCAGTGTTTCTCATGCATCCCAATAAATCCCTGAGGCCTAATAGGATGAATCTAATTTTCTTCCAACAATTTTGGGATATGGTTAATGGAGATGTGACTGACATTTGTTTGGATTGCCTCAATAATGGTTATCTCCCTCGTGGCTTAAATCAAACACATATTGTGCTTACTCCTAAGAAGTTCAAACATAGAGATATGACTGATTTTCTGTCGATATCCCTTTGTAATGTCCTTTATAAAGTCATATCCAAAGTTCTTACAAACATATTAAAAGTGATTTTTCATGATATATCTCTCCTTACCAAAGTGCATTTGTTCCAGGCAGGCTGATATCAGATAATATCATTGCTTATGAAATTGTCTACCATTTAAAATGTCAAATTTGTGGTAATTATGGCATGGCTGTGCTCAAAATTGATATGGACAAGGCATAAGATTGTTTAGAATGGGATTTTCTGCAAGGTATTGTGGAGAATCTTGGCGTTGTTGGATTGAGTTGGTTATGATGTGTGTAACCACAGTGGAGTATATAGTCCTAGAAGAGGGTAGGAGTTGGTGTCACACCTGACTCTAATCACCAGAGGAATTATCCGCTTTGGATCAAGCCGAATCCATCCCATACTTGATTGGCAGGATAAGCACAGTTTTGTCCCGTAGGTGAATTGGGAAACTTCCTAATAGGTCACCCATCCTAGGATTTCTGCTAAGCGAGCATGCTTAACCCTGGTGTTTTTCTTCTAACTCTCCAGCCATTCCATCAAAAGGTGCCTCTAATGATTAGTTTTTCCCTTTTCGATATATGATTCGATTCATTCCTGTGTCTCGCATTCCGCTACCTATAGCTAGCCTACCATCCTAGAAGCTCGCTAGGACCTTAACTTTACTCGCCCTCCTGGATCACTTTGATATCTTCCTAACATACCAACAGCAAAGCTAATATCTGGTCTAGTATAAGTTTGAGCATACATCAAACTCCCTGCAACTGATGCATAAGGAATTTTCTTCATTTGCTCTCTTTCTATATTATTCCTTAGGCACTGCATTTTACTTAATTTGTCACCTTTCAATATAGGTGCAATACCCTCTAAACATGACTGCATATTGAATCTCTCTAAAATTCGATTAATATATCCTTTCTGAGACAAATCTAAAATTCCTTGAGATCGATCCCTGAAGATCTCAATACCAATTACATAGTTTGACTCACACATATCGACCATCTGAAAATTTTTAGAGAGATATTCCTTGGTTTCACGTAACAAACCAAGATCATTGCTAGCAAGCAAAATATCATCCACATATAGTATCAAAAATATAAACTTGCTCCCACTAACTTTCAGATATATGCACTGATCAACAACGTTCTCCTTAAATTCGAAAGATGTAATGGTATCATTGCAGTTAATATACCATTTTCTAGAAGCTTGTTTAAGACCGTAAATGGATTTCTTTAATTTGCAAACTAGGTGTTCGTTGCCTTTCTTTGTGAACCCCTCAGGTTGTTCCATATAAATATCCTCGTCCAAATTCCCATTTAAGAATGCAGTTTTCACATCCATTTGATGCAGCTCTCAATCAAAATGAGCTAGAAGTGCCATGATGATTCTAAGCGAATCCTTTTTGGAAACTGGAGAAAAAGTATCTCTGTAATTGATACCTTCCTTTTGAGTGAAACCTTTGGCCACAAGTCTAGCCTTAAATCGTTTAATATTGCCTTTAGCGTCGCGCTTTGTCTTAAAGACCCATTTACAACTGACGAGCTTACAACTATCAGGCAATTCGACGAGATCCCGAACACCATTATAGGCCATAGAATTCAACTCTTCCTTCATAGCTTCCATCCATTTATTAGAATCATCACTTTTCATGGCTTGTGAAAATGAAAACGGATCATTTCTTATCCTAATATCAAAGTTAGATTCCTGTAGATACACCACATAATCATCTGAAATGGCAAATCTCCTTTCTCTTTGAGATCTCCTCAAAGGTGCCAGTTGTGGTGGCTCTACTGCATTTTCAATGGCAATATTTTCTGGTGGTAATGAACCATCTCTATTATGTTGCTCATGTTCCTAAACTTGTTGCACAGGTTGAGAGGCAATAATTTATTGAGGTAAAAGGGGTGGTAGGATATCCACTCTTATCTCCTCAATATCTACTTTTCTTGGTTCCTTACTCCCATTGATTTCACCATTCTCTAAGAATCTAACATTACCGGTTTCAACTATTCTAACACTGTGGTTAGGATAGTAAAATCTGTACCCTTTTGATTTATTCGGATAGCTAATAAAATATCCAGATACCGTTCTTGAATCAAGTTTTTTTTCTCATGTGGATTATAAATTCTTGCCTCCGCTGGACAACCCTATATATGTATATGTCTCAAACTAGGTTTCCTACTAGTCCATAACTTGAAAGGAGTTTTTGGAACTGCCTTACTAGGAAGTCTGTTCAAGATATACATTGTAGTCTTTAGGGCTTCAACCCATAATGAAATTGGTACAGAAGAGTAACTCATCATACTCCTAACCATTTCCATTAATGTGCGATCATGCCTTTCAGCAACACCATTTTGCTGTGACGTACTAGGCATTGTATACTGAGCACGAATGCCATGCTTTTCAAGGAATTTGGCAAAAGGACCAAGATTTTGTCCTAATTCATCATATCTACTATAATATTCACCACCTGGATCCGACCGCACAATTTTAATCCTTTTATCTAATTGTCTCTCAACTTCTGTAATGTATATTTCAAAGATGTCAATAGCCTGAGACTTTTCATGCATTAGATAAACATACCCGTAACGAGATAGATCATCTATAAAGGTGATAAAATATTTTTCTCCAGTTAAACATGGAACAGATAATGGTCCATAAATATCTGTATGAATGATCTCAAGAAGCTCATTACTTTTTGTAGCACCTTTCTTCATATGCTTGGTTTGCTTTCCTTTTATGCAATCCATGCACAATTGGAGATCAGTGAAGTCAAGATTTTGTAAAATCCCATCCTTCATTAATCTTTCAATTCTTTCCCTAGAAATGTGTCCTAGTCTTCTCTGCCACAAGATTAAAGAATTTTCATTAATTAAGCCACGTTTTGAACCAACATTTGAATGCGAGGTTATCAAAGCTTGTGCAAATTCATGGTTCAAGGAAATTTTATATAAACCATAACATAAAGTACTGGAACCAACTGTAACAGAATTTAACAACAAACTAAATCGTCCAGAACCGAAATAAAATAGAATATCTAGCAACATCTAATTTTGATAAAGAAACCAAATTCCTAGAAAATGAAGGTACATAAAAGGTATTAAGAAGATCCATTTGATGACCAGTCTCTAAGAACAAGCGATAGGTGCCGACAGCTACCACTTCTACTCGGAGACGGTTTCCCATATAGAGAAATTTTTCATTTTCCTTCAGTTTCCTGGTTGTAAGGAATCGCTGCATTAAATTAGTCACATGAGTTGTGGCTGCTGAATCAATCCACCAAGTATTTGAGGTACTTCAGCAAAATTGGATTCATAAGATACAAAAGGAAGATTTGTACCTCTCTTTTCAAACCAAGTCTTGTGCTTGTTGCAGTCCTTCTTCACATGTCCTTTCTTGCCACAAAAGTAGCAACTTACTGTGAATTTTCCATTATGACTTTGGCTACTTTCCCTAGGTCCACTTTTCTTTGGTGGAAAGTTCTTTCTTTTTCAGAATTTTCCTTTCTTCTTCGTGACTCCATGAGATACTATAAAAGCAAGATTATGTCATTCTTGTCTTAATCTCACTTACTCCTGAATACATTTACTGGTAAGCTCATTCAAGTTCCACTTTTCACTGTTAGTATTATAATGGATCTTGAATGGAGCAAATTGTGATGGAAGTGAGTTAAGGACAAACTGTACCAAGAAGGACTCATCCATACTCATGCCTAGTGCCTTAAGCTTTGTAGCCTTTTCAGTCATATTCAAAATATGCTGTTGAATACCTTTCTGACCATCATATTTCATGGTGGTCAATTCAGCCATCAATGTGCCTGCAACGGACTTATCAACGCGTTTGAAGCGCTGCTCAACAGATTTTAGAAATTCCGAAGCTGACTCGGTTTAAGGGAGAGAGGTCTTGATATTATTGGCAATGGTCATTCTCATAAACATCAGACTGAGTCTATTTGATTTTGTCCAAGCTTTTGATTGTTCCACCTGCTCCAGAGTACTGTCATCCGTAGTTTCAGGAGGTTTTTCAATTATTAAAGCCAGGTCAAGATCCAATACACCCAGTGAGAATTGGACCCTTTCATACCATTCAGAAAAGTTCGACCCATCAAAAATAGTCATTCCAGATGCAAGAGATTGTAACGAAGTGGGAACTTTACAAAATAAATATATGCTTACAATAAGGCCTCAAATATAAAATAAATAATAATGAACTATTGATATCGCTAAAATTCTCCTTTGGGTAAATTTTAACATATCTAGTGTTCACTTGCTGGGAACTTAAAATACTTCACTATTTTATGTCATTTATATGTTACCTTTAGATATCCCTTTTTACCTTTCTAAACAACACAAAATAAATCAGTAATTAATAATTAGCAGAAATTGACTCTCCTTTGGGTTAGTCTCATTCTCCTAATTATAAAGAGATTTATTATTATTATTATTATTATTATTATTATTTTAAGTCTCCCTTTATTCTTTATGCAATTTAATAAATATAAGGTTCACTAATTTAGGTTACTTTGGTAACTATCTAAACTAGTTAATCTTATAATATAAAATTTCATTCTTTAATTTGAGTCAATCTATAATACTCAAATTATACTTCACAAAATCATAGACAATAACAAGATTACATGTCAAAGACGCATAAACAGAAGATCTGACATAAAACATTGTCCATATCCATGAATCATTAAATAGGAATTAATTAAATTAGAATTTATTGATGTAAACTTGCAGACAATCGAATTCAATGTTAATTAAACGGGAGCATCGTTTGAAGAACAAATAACATTAATAAAATACTCATAATCATTAATCATGTTGTAGACATTCAATATCAAGTATATGAAAATAGAAAACTTCCAGAAATTAAATCCAACAAATTATGGTTTATGAATATTCACTTTAAACGGTTTTATCACGACAATTTTAAAATTAATGCTATTTAATTACAAAATTATAATGAGATGTATGAATTCAATTAAGCTCTGATACCAAATGTTAGAATTTAACACGGAAATTAACACATAAACCCAAGATTAATTGAATTCAAAACATTTCAAGAAAAACATATATTCAATAACATACCACTTAAAGAACACGCAGCCATATTGAATCCAGAAATCTCCTTTAATTTATAAATCTTAAATTCTTGAACTCTTCTTCTCCTTATCCAATTTTAATACAGAGAATTATATCTTTTAGTGATGGAAAGATATCTCTTTTTTTTTTTAAGGGGTTATGTATCTTTCTTTTATAGATAGGAGAAGAGGGCCAAGAATAACTGTTCAGAAACAATACAACCGTCCCAAACGTGTTTTGATAACCGCTCCTTTTATTATTTTATTAGTCGTCCACTCCATCAAGGACACTTATCCATTATGCAGTTATTCATTATTTTAGGCATTCTTTTAATTGGCTAAAAACTTATATAAGTGGGTGAAAAATAAAATTAAAACATTAGGTTAGTGGGCCACCCACTTAATTTAATGTAGAAATAACAATTATGGCTTATGAATCTGCCAAAGAAGCATGGGATAAGTTAAAAGAAAATTTCCAAGGCAATGACAGGACAAGAAAAATGCAAGTTCTGAATTTAAGAAGGGAGTTTGAGATGCTAAGGATGAAAGATACTGAATCTGTTAAGGATTATTCAAACAGATTAATAAAAGTAGTTAATCAAATTAGATTATTAGGGGAAGAACTCACAGATCAAAGAATTACGGAAAGGTGCTTGTTAGCTTACCTAAAAAATTTGAAGCCAAAATTTCATCTTTTGAAGATTCAAGAGATATTACCCAAATTTCCTTGACTAAGTTGGTGAATGCTTTAGAAGCATGTGAGAAGAGGAGGAGCATTAGGATGGAGCAATCTCAAGAATCAGCTTTACAAGTTAAAGCTAAAAGCAAATCATATTTAAGCACCAATTCAACTAGAAGATATGGTGATAAAGAGAAGAAAGAAGATGGAGGCAACAACGCTGGTGATCTGAAAGGCAAATTTCCTCCATGCACAATTTGCTAAAAAGCCAATCATATTGAGAAGTATTGTTGGTTTAGATTAGGAATGAAATGCAAAGCTTGTGACAAACCAGGCCATATTGAAAAATTTTACAGAAACAAACCTGCTCAAGGAAAACAACAAGTACAACAATAAGATCAACATGCTCAAATGGCAGAAAATCAGAATGTTTAGGAGGAGAGAATGTTTATGGTGACTTCTTTTTTAGTTCAGAGAAGCAAAGATGATTGGTGGTTTGATAATGGCTGCACTTTTCATATTTGTTCATATCATCAATCAACACACCAACGGTTGATGTTATTCAAGTGAAAGGCATTGGCTTTGTTGTTGAAACAAAATCAGGTACGAAACTAATTCCTGAGTTTCTCTTTGTGCCTGATGTTTGCCAAAACTTATTGAGTGTTGGTCAATTATTAGAAAAGAACTATGTGCTGCTATTTAAAGGTAAATCCTGCAATATCTTTGATCCAGTTGGTTGAAAATTATTTTGTGTTAAAATAGTGCAAAGTAGTTTTTCTTTAGACTTAAAAGGGCCACATATGAGTGCATTTTCAAGCTCCGCTGATGATTCTTTTTTATGGCATAAGAGATTAGGACACTTTAATCTCTTATCTCTGAAATACATGCATAATGAAAATCTGACACTCAACTTACCTCATTTCTGTGATTGTTTTAGAGTTTGTGAAGTATGTTAGATTGGGAAATTGAAAAATCACCCTTTTCAAAAACCTAATCATGGAGAGCCAAAGAAAAATTACAGTTGATACATTCAGATGTGTATGGACCCATGAGCACACCCTCCTTGAATGGCAGTGGATTTTTCATTTTGTTCATTGATGATTTGAGTAGAATGTGCTAGGTGTATTTTATGAAACACAAGTCAGAAGTTTTTGATATCTTTGTTAAATTTAAAGCTTTAATTGAGAAGCAATATGGACGTGAAATCAAAATACTCAGGTCTGATAATGGGACTAAGTATACTTCTGATAAATTCAACAAATTTTGTGAAGAATTTGGCATTCAACATCAACTCACAGTACCATACACTCAAAAAAATGGGGTGTGTGAGAGGAAGAATAGACTTGTGATGGAGATAGAAAGATGTCTATTGTCTGAGAAAAAAAAATGCCAAAGAAGTTCTGGGCAGAAGCTGTCAATATGGCTGTTTATTTATTAAACATTTTATCAACTAAAGCTTTCAATGGAATGACTCATTTTGAAGCCTAGTATGGAAGCAAAACTTCAATGGAACATTTTAAAGTGTTTGGATGCATTTGTTATGCATATGTACATGAAGCTTAAAGAGACAAACTTGCTTCAAAAGCTGTCATTGGTATATTTCTTGGGTACAACAATAATGGAAAGGGTTACAGAGTTTATGATGTTGAAGCTCAAAAAATCTTTGTCAGTAGAAATTTGAAATTTGATGAACAAGTCGTTTGAGACTGGAATTTGGAAGATGGTAGAGTTCATAAACAAATCCCAAACCATGAGATTGCACTTCAAGAACCAGATGCTACACAATCAGATTCTGACTTAGAATCAGAAGAAGGTGTAAGGGGTACAAGAACATTAGCAAATGCGTATAGTAGATGCAGTGTAATTATGATTGATCCCATCAATTTTCAACAAGCAGCAAATTATAAAGATTGGATAGAAGCAACGAAGGAAGAACTAAAGATGATAGAAAAGAATCAGACATGGAAACTTATGAGTAGACTAGAAAATAAGAAAATCATTAGAGTGAAGTGGATTTATAAAACTAAATTGAATGCAGATGGTTCTATCAACAAATTGAAAGCAAGGCTGGTAGTAAAAGGTCATTCTCAAGAATATGGAGTGGATTATTTGGATACATTTGTTCTGGTAGCCATATTTGACACCATTAGACTTTTGATAGCACTTGCAGCTCAAAATTCTTAAAAAATCTTTCAAATGGACGTGAAATTAGCTTTTCTCAATGGCCATTTAAAGGAGGAGATATACATTGAGCAACCTGAGGGGTTTGTTGTCAAAGGAAGAGAGAATGATGTTTATTTATTAAAAAAGGCTCTATATGGATTGAAACAAGCTCCTAAAGCTTGGTATTGTAGAATTGATAATTATTTACTAAGCTTGGGATTTGAAAGGAGTTTTAGTGAAGCTACTTTATATGTTAAAGGCAGTTCAAATGAATTGCTTATTGTTTCCTTATATGTAGATGCTCTTTTGGCCACCGATAGCAACAAAGTTCTTATTAATGCTTTTAAGGAGGAGATGCAAAAGTATTTGATATGACAGATCTGGGTAAAATGCACTAGCTTTTGGGAATGAAGATTTATCAAATGCAACAAGGGATTTTTATTTGTCAAAACAAATATGCTTGGGAAATTTTGAAGAAATTCAGAATGTCGAAGTGCAAATTCGTTAGCACTCCTCTAGCCCAAAATAAAAAAATTATGTAGAGATGATGGCTCTGATTTAGTAGATGCAAGTGTTTATAGAAGCATTGTGGGAAGTTTGTTGTATCTTATTGCAATAAGACTAGATTTGATGTTTGCTACAAACCTGTTGTCCAGATTCGTGCTAAAATAAAGTAAAATTCACTTCACAACCGCTAAAAGAGTCCTTAGATATGTATAAGGGACTACAGATTTTGGAATTTGGTATCAGAAAATAAAAGGTGCAAAGTTGGTTGGTTACTCAGATAGCGATTAGGCTGGCTCTGTGCATGATATGAAGAGCACTTCTGGATTTTTTTTCTCATTTGGATCAGAAGCTATCAATTGGAATTTAAAAAAAAGGTACCATAGCTTAATCAACAACAGAGGCAGAATACATATCTATTACTGCTGCTGTAAATCAAGCAATCTGGTTCAGAAAAGTGATGAAAGATTTGAAGTTTGAGCAAAAATGTGTTACTGAAATCTTATGTGACAACCAATCTGCTGTAGCCATGGTAAAAAATCCAGTTATCCATGAAAACAAAACATATAAAGATCAAGTACCATTTTGTTAGAGAGGCTGAGAAAGAAGAAGAAGTAAAATTGGTCCACTGTAGCTCAAAGATGCAAGTTGCTGATATTATAAAAAAAGCAATACCAAAAGAAAGATTTGGCAAATTGAGAAGTATTCTTTCAGTTTGTAGCCTAGTGCCAAAGAGGAGTGTTAGAAGTTACAGATGACACTTAGATTATGCTAAATTGTTACTATTGAATGAATATTTTTTGTACTTTTGTATGTATTTTGCAGCTTGTTGCTGTTAGATAAAATTATGTAATCAGCTATTTTGTTTTAGCTTTATGTCTAATTAAGTTTGAAATTTGATTAGTTAAAAATTCAAATTTCAAATTTGAGTGAATCAGATCCTTGGTTATATAATCTCTTTGTATTCAACTTTGTGTATAAGGAAAAACCCACGCTATTTTCCCATCTCTATTCTCCAAGTTCTACAATTTTCTTATCTTTTAGTTAACAGTTAAAGATTACTTTGTAAAACTAATGGAGATTGTTAATCAAATTAGGCTTCATGGTGAGGTTTTCCAGACCAAAAGGTAGTGGACAGCTCTAGCTGAAAATTTTATGTACCGAGAATATCATGATAAGTCTTCTCGATAAGTTTGAGTCTAAAATTTTAGCTGTTGAAGAATCATGTGACTTGAGATCGACTCAAGAATAAAGAGTCTCAATGAGGTCTGAAGAAGTTACTGAGGGAGACTTCTAAGCTTTCCAAGCTTTTCAAGTGAAGTACAAAGGAAAATCTTCTTTAAATTTAATGAGAATGAAACCTAAAGCAAAGATGGTAGTGGGAAGAGAACATTTCCACCTTACAGTACATGTGGGAAGACAAACCACACAAAGGATAGATGTTAGGAAAAAGGTTCAATGTCACTTTTGTAAGAGGTAAGGTCACATTCAAAGATTTTGCAAAGCAAAGCAAAGTCAATCACAATAACAACCTGCTCAACAAGCCAATTTCAGCGAAGAAAAACAAGAATTTGAAGAATCTTTTTTTTTTTATTTTTTTATTTTTATTTTTATTTTTTTTTGCTTCTCAAGTCTGTGAGTCACCAGAGAAATACATTTGGAACGTTGATAGTGATTGCACATATCACATGGCCAAAGATGAAAGTTTTTTCATTTCTTTGGATAGACCTGTCAAGAAAAAAGTGAGGATGGGAGATGGGAAAATTATTCAAGCTGAAGGAAAAAGTTCAATCTAACTTCAAACAATGAAATGTAATATACTTATTTCTGATGTTCTGCTCATTCCAAAGCTTGATCAAAATCCTTTAAGTGTTGCACAACTACTAAATGAGGGATATTTTGTTATATTCAGAAGAGATTGTTGTGTTATTTATGATTCGCATGATCCAAAGATTATTGAATTCAGTTTGAGAAACAATAGTTTTATTTTAAAACTAAAAAATGATAAACTTTATTTTGAGATTGATGGCAGAAATGATTGTGGTAGTGATAAAAATGAAAAGAAAAATCAAGAACAAAATAGTAAATCAACAGGTGCTAAATAAAAGAGGGGCGATCAAAATAGTTATTTGTGAATCTATATTTAATGTTAACATATCAAATTTTAAAGATTGTTGTAATGAAATTAAGGAGGAGCTTAAAAAGGTTAAATCAACTACAAATGTTAGACGGTTGATATGTCTTAAGAGGAAATTATGTTGTCTAGTCCAAGAAAAATTTAGCAGAGCAAGTTGAAAATTATCATTTTTTTTGCAGCAATAATTCTTTTATTTCAGTTCCAAGATATTATTTTCAGCATGGGAGAGTTAAGCAAATTTATTTTAAATTCATCCATTTAAAAAAGCTAAGAAGAACCATTTTGTGGAGCTAATTCCTTATAAGTTTGATGATCCAGGTCCAAGTTTGAAGTGGATGAGAGGGTGTTTTAGAGTCTTCAAGAAAAATCTCAAGGAGTGTTGTGATATTGAGATTTTTCTAGAAGATTTGATATCACTTTTTTTTTTCTTTTTGCAATCCTAAAATTTTGAAAAGGCAATAATTGTTAGGTGAAGTATGAGTCTTTCTTTTATTTAAGGAGATTTGGTATAAAAGATATGTTAGGTTGATGTAGTAGTTATGAACCATAACTCTTGTAAGCTTACTGCTGCTATATAAAACATAATATCTAATGAATGAATAATGCATTTGTGGTGGTACATTTATTTTTTTAATGTGTTTAAGTGTGAGGTAGATAATCCTCTGTTTTTTCTTTAAAAGTTGTTGGATTTGTTTGTTGTGTTTGTAATAGAGAAATTCCAACACTAATTATATTTTAAAGGTAATTGATAGTAATTTTTATGAATAAGTAATAAAATTTCAAAGAAACTTCAAAAATTTAGATTTTGGATTACTTATTTAGAACCAAAAATTACAAAATAAATAAATTAGTATCAAAGTATTAATGTATTTGATAAAAACCTAGGAACTATCGGGTAATTACCCTTTTATATTTTCTAAACAGTTGCTTTAAAGAGTTCTGTATACGATATTCTCAGAAATTGGTCCTGAAACGATGATATAGAAAGACTAATCTTACTAGAATTCTTTTGCAATACCAAATAATTAAAAAACATATAAAAAATCCAAAAATATTAGAACTATTACTTTCAGTACAATGGATGCTTTATTCATGGAGTTAGGGAAAGACAAAAGGGAAGCTTGAATTCAACAATACCTCTATAAAGATAATTATTTCATAGCACTGAAACTACACTTGTGTTTAGAAAGACTCCACATTTTGAAATCTCTTTTTGTAGTTGGTTGAAAGATAGATTCAAGTAGCTTAACTCTTTGAGGTCAGCTAATGAATTTGAAATTTTCCCTAAAAATCTTCAAAACCTGAATGGTTCACACAAATATAAGAGCACAGTATGGCAAAATGAAGAGGCCGAAATATTATTGCTTAATCAAGAGAAAGAATAAACAAAAGAAAACTGAAGTGCTCTATGCATTGATGCTCTTGAGATACACTTCTATTTAAATTAGAAAACTTAAACTTTCTAAAAGACTCAACTGATTCCACTAGTGGAGCTAATGATGCTCCTATTTTATTCCCACAAATAAAGGACCAATACTAATAACTTTACTTTTGGTATTTTAACAAATCTTAGACCCATTCAAAACACAACAATAAGTTTCACTAATTTGTGATACCCTCCCTTAGTGCAAACGTACTATTAGTAACACCAATGACTTCATGAAATCCTTCAAATTTGTTTTTGGCAAGAGCTTTAGTGAAGATTTCAGCTACTTGTTCTTATGTTCCTATTTTCTGCAGCTCAATGTATTGAGTTAGCACCTTCTCACGAAAAAAGTGAAAATGAGTTTTAATGTGTTTTGTGCAAGCATGAAACACTGGATTTGCAACAACCTTTATTGCACTTTCACTATCACAATAAATGAGAATCGAATGGTTGGAAGTGGAGACCATTTCCAAAATAAGTCTCTTAAGGCATAAACATTTTGAGTAGCCATAGTAGCTACCATATACTCTGCTTCATAACTTGAAAGAGCCATAATAACTTGCTTTTGCTTGTAGTATAAAATTACAGCAGAACCTATAGTAAAACAAAATCCAGTTGCGGAACATCTGTCATTTACATCACCAGCCCAATCTGCATGTACCAAGCCACTCAATGAAAATGGCAGTTGCTTGAACATTAATCCATAACATTGAGTGCCTTTTACATAGCGAAGAATCTTTTTTACTGCAATTAAGTGTCTTTCACATGGTTGATCCATAAACTAAAAAATAACTCCAACAGAATATGCAATATCAGGTCTTGTGATAGTTATATAGAATAAACTACCAACAATTTGTTGAAAAACTGTTGCATTCTCTATCAGTTTCCCATCAATTTTTTATAACTTTAGGCAAGACTCCATAGGAGTGGTCATTGCTTTTGACTACATCATACGAAACCATTATAGTAAGCTTACTGCATATCTTTTTGAGAGACAAAATACCCACCAAAATTTTCAATTTCCGAACCAAGAAAACAATGAGCTCCACCCAAAATTTTCATTTCAAAATGAATAAACAAATCCTCTTGAAGACTATCAATTTCAACATTATTATCACCCGTGATAATCATATCATCCACATAATAAGAGCAAAGTGCACAGAGTGGATGCTTTCTTAATAAGTAAACTCTGGTCAAGATTTGACGATTTGAAACCATAAAAATAAAGGTACTAAGCAATCTTACAGTACCAAAACGTGGAGCTTGCTTGAGGTCATAGATTGCTTACTTGAGTAGGCACATGTGATTTGGAAACTCCTTTGAAATGAAACGATAAGGTTGTTCCATAAAGATATTATGATCCATCTCCCCATAAAGAACTGCTTTTTTTACATCTAATTGCCATAGTTTCCAGCCTCTGTTAGTGGCCAAAGAAATAACTATTTGAATTGTTACCATTTTAGCAACACGGCTGAATGTCTTGTCATAATCTTGACCATATTTTTTAGGAGAAGGCATGAGCAATAAGACGAGCTTTACACCATTCAATTTGACCATTAGCCTTTTTCTTTTTGTATGCTCATTTGCAAGTAATTACATCAACATCTATCAGTTTTGATACAAGCTCCTATGTGATATTCTTGTTTAAGGCTAAAATTTCTTCCTGTGTTGCTTCTTCCATTTCAGAAAATTCCTTAACTTCATTATAGGATTTTGGCTCATCTCCATGTAAACCTTCCATGAAAAGAGAAAACAAAATAGAAAACTGATTTGATTGAACTTCAAAATCAGCTAGGTAATTTGGTTGCTTTCTTTGTTTTGTTGATCTTCGTGGGACACCATCAGTAACTTCATCTATTTGAATTGTTCTTAAGATGAAGAAATAGTTCTCCCTCCATTTTTAGGTGTAGAATCTTTAAGAAACAATGGAAGATCAATAATACTTCTGTCTTCAACTTCATCAGACTTGTAGGATGAAATTTCATCAAATACCACATCACGGGAAACAACCATCTTCTTTATTTCTAGATCCATACATCTCCAACCTTTTCTATGAGTATCATAGCCAACAAAAATATAATGTCTAGCCTTTGGATCAAGTTCAGTTTGATTATCTTTTAATTTGTGAACATAATAAACAGACCCAAAAACTCAAAAATAACTAACATTGGGTTTCTGATGATAGATTAATTCAAAAGGAGACGAATCATTCCCTAGTCATGGTGGCAACTGATTTATGACATGATATGCAGTATGAAAAGCTGCAGCCCACAACTCCCTTAAAAGATTCTTTTCATGTAACCAAGACAAGCACATAAATGTTAAATGTGTTAACTTACGTTCAACAACTCCAATTTTATTATCGATTGTCTGGACAAGTCATTTGTCGTTGACACTCGTGTTCCTATAATATCCCATAAAATAATTAGATAGAAATTCTCCTCCATTATCATTGCATAAGCACTCAGCTAGTAGCCCGAGCTCTTTCTCCATATCTTGCTTAAACTAAATAAATTTGGAGAAAGCCTCACTTTTGTGTTACAGGAAATAAACCCAAGTAAATCGAGAAAAATCATCCAAAATCACCATCATATAAGGAGAACTTGTGTAATAAGGTGTTCTTGTTAGCCCCAAAAGGTCTGAGTGGACTAACTCCAACGCCGCAGATACTCTATTCTTTGAATTTGAAAAAAGGGAGACGATGGGATTTTCCATATTAGCAACCCTGACAAATCTCATCATGGTGAAAATCTTTAAAAATAGGGATACCATTAAATTGCTTTGTGGAGATTTTTTGCAATAGCTAATAACCAATATGACCAAAACGAGCATGCCAGATGTTGAACTTGTAACCTAACCTACCTTTTTAGACACATGCATCACTTACAGCCAAAACATATAGAGATTCTTTTCTTTTTCCAGTAAACAAAACATTAGCTTCAATATGCTTCAAATTTGTAAGAACTTGAAAATCATTGGGACCAAAAAGGACATACCTTCCTAAGTTTGTTATTTGAGAAACTGAAGCCATATTCTTTTTCAAGCGTGGGACATGGTAGACATCCTTGAGAAATATTGAGTCACCATCTTTTATTACAGGATGTCAAGAATTATCTACTACTACAATGACCTTCTTCCTAGCATCATTTCCTATTGCATGATGAGAACACCTGAAATCCATAAGCCATTCGTTGTTGTAGCTAATAAAACATTGGAATTTGTAAGTGCATCGGTCTGGTGCACACAGAAGTCATGTTTGATGCCTGATCAATAACTTTGATAGATAAGCATTTCTCCTGGTTTAGTTAAGGATTCAACACTTTCTTATGCAATATTTATTGTTATTTCTTATAATTTAACTCAAAAATTTGACTGTAGATGGCCTGGTTTTCCATATTGATCATATGCCACCTTCACCTGACAATCTCATTTGATGTGTCCTAGCTTTTCACACCTATAATAAACTCAAGAATTTCTCTTGGACTACTCCTGATTCTTATCTCTTGTAGAGTGCTTGGAGGAGAAACTCTTTTTCCTGTGGTCTTTAATGTAAAGAACATCATCTGTTTGAGGAAGAGTCTTATGATGCTTATCATTTGCTAGACTAAAACTTCCTGGTCCGAAAGCAAAATTTCTAACTCAAAAATAAAAGGTTGATTCACCTACCCTTGTATGGAAGACATAAAAGGCATGAACTCTTTTCACATGCCACGAATAAGATATCGATGCAAAAAAATATCCTCAACACAAATTCTTAAAAGAATTTCCTTGAGTTGTTATAGTTAGTTCATTCTCAAGATATTATAGTTGCGCTATATTTTTCTTAGCAAGCAGCTTTTCCAGAGTGTCTTACACTTGCTTTAGCGACTTGATATCCCGAACATGGTAACTCTTTGCTTACTGATGTCCGTAAAGAAAATAAAGCTTTTTGTGACATCCCGACTCGGTAAAGCGATCCTAAGAAGGTGGGTAGAGTAAAACTCCTAGCTAGCTTCTAGGATGGCAAGCTAGCAATGAGTAATGGAATGTGGGACACATAAATGAATCGGATCATATATTGAAAAGGGGGAAACTAATCATCAGAGGCACGTTTTGGTGGAATAGCCTTGAGAGTTGGAAGAACTCTAAGGTTAAGCGCGTTCGCTTAACGGAAATTCTAGGATGGGTGACGACCTAGAAAGTTCTCTATTTCACCTGTGGGACAAAACTGTGCGAGTCTTGTCAATCCAGTATAGAATGGAATTGGCTTGATCTGAAGCGGACAATTTCTCTAGTAGTTGGAGTCGGGCGTGACAATTAGTATCAAAGCCGAACCCCTTTAGTAGATATATGGTTCGAGTATGAACCACATGGAAGCTAATGGGCTTATGACATCTCGTCCTGACAAAGCGATCCTAAGAGGGCGGGTAGAGCAAAGCTCCTGGCTAGCTTCTAGGATGGCAGGCTAGCTATGGGTAGTGGAATGCGGGACACAAGAATGAATCGCATTATATATCGAAAAGGTGGAAATTAATTATCAAAGGCACCTTTTGATGGAATGGCTTGGAGAGTTAGAAAAACTCTAGGGTTAAGCATGCTCGCTTAACGGAAATCTTATGATGGGTGACCACCTGGGAAATTTTTCATTTCACCTGCGGGACAAAACCGTATGGGTCTTGCCAATCTAGTATGGGATGGAATTGGCTTGATCCAAAGCAGACAATTCCTCTAGTGATTGGAGTCAAGTGTGACAGCTTTCCCACACTTGATCTTCCATTTCCACTGCAATTTGGCATTCTAGGGAGTGTCTGCTGGAATTGTTGTTTCATCACCAAAGCCTAGATCCCACAAATCCTACTCTTGAAGTTAAGCTTCCATGTTTAGTTTTCAATAATCGGAATTTATTCCAACCAACTTTACTACAGACATACTAGACAAAGCACTTCTACCATTATAATATCAAACACTTGGCAAGCAGCCAAGCTCTGATACCATCACACAAATACAAGATCACAGTACGACAAGATGAAGAAGCTGAAATATTATCGCTCAATCAAGAGAAAGACTTGATTAAGAGAAAGAATAAACAAAAAAATGAAGTGCTCTGTACATTAATGCTCTTGAGATACACTTCTCTTTAAACTAGAAAACTTAAACTTCCTAAAAAAAATCAATTGATTCCACTGGTAGAGCTAATGATGCTCCTATTTTATTTCCACAAATAAAGGACCAATACTACAAGCTAACTCCAGTAAAGAGAAACAAATCTTAAACCCATCAAAACACAGCAATAAGTTTCACTAATTTGTGATAATGGTCACTAGTCACTTTCCAAGAAATCTCCCAAAAACTGCTAATAAGACACTTTACAATACTAGATTGTAGTGAAAATATGGGTAAGATAAGAACGATATTTTAAGTAGCTTTTATTGCACAAGTGCTGACAATTACTGCAAAGTTTAAAAATGTAATAAAAAAGAAAAATGAATTTTTCTTACTAAAATCAAATTATTTTATTATATTTCAAACATTGCATTTGAAAATTTAATTCAAAGGATTAAATTCCTGGCATCTTCATCGGTTAGGACATGGAGTTTTCTAATATCATATTGAAGTTCATACATGATGGAAAGTAGGCATTATTTAACATGCACATCACAAATTTAAATTACACATTTTTTATGTTTTAAAATAAAGACACTACTAATGGCGAGAAGTACTTGGACCTCCAATTTGGTAGGCATTCCTTCGCTCCTGCTTTATCCTTGCCTTTAGATAGTTGCCCTTGATCTTCCGCAATTGAGCTATTGCATTTGGCATTTTTATCCTTTCTCCTGGTTGTTCCTTTGAGCATGCAACTCCAATTTTTAATATAGAAATGATGATGTCATTCTCAAAACTCCCTCTTCCCTCTTCAGATAGAATTCTTTGATCCACAATATCCATCTTTCTATAAGGCAAAGCTCCCTCAACAAAAGTATGGAGACTTAAATCATCTTTAAAAGCATCATCAGTTGGTTTTTTTCCTGTAAAAATTTCTAATAATATAATCCCATAGCTATATACATCTCCCTCTATTGACATTCTGCCACCCATTCCATAGTCTGCAAATAGACGTAGTATATTAATATAAGACACAATATTTAGATGTATATAGAATTATAAGAAATAAATATCATATAGTATTTGCGATTAGTATTTTACAAAATGATTAGATATTAGAAAGTGTATACCTGGAGCAATATAGCCTATAGATCCTTTAATAGTTGACGAGCTGTTGCTTTGATAGGGTTGAACCTCATCAGATATTGTGGAGATAATTTTAGCCAACCCAAAATCTCCAATATGAGCAGTCATCTCTTCATCTAAAAGAACATTACTTGGCTTTAGATCACCATGTATGATTGTTGTTGAGCTTCCATTATGGAGATACTCTAGTGCAGTAGCAATATCAATGGCTATGTTTAATCTGTCAATTAATTTCAGATATCTTGATTCTCCTTCTATTCCATTCTGTGCATGTAACCATTTCTCCAAGCTCCCATTGGCCATGAATTTATATATCAAAGCTTTAAAATCATTACCTTCAAAGTCAGTGCTAGAACAGACACTGAGCAGCTTCAAAAGATTTCGATGCCTTATATTTCTGAGAGCTTGGCATTCTGACATGAAACTGTTTGAAGCTCCTCTTCGTTGCAGATTTAACACTTTGACTGCCACTTCTGTTCCTACTTGCTCAAGAAAGCCTTTATAGACAGAGCCATAGCTACCAACACCAATTATATTTTCTAGAGAGAATCCATTTGTTGCTTTGAAGAGTTCTGCATATGATATTCTCAGAAATTGGTACTGAAATGATGGTATAGAAAGACTCATCTTTTTGGAGTTCCTTTTGCAATACCAAATAACTAACAAACACATCAGAAAAGACAGAAATGTTGCGACAACCACTGGGATTGTTACTTTCAGCACAAACGATACTTTATTCTCGGAGTTGCGGGAAAGACAAAAAGGAAGCTTTAATTCAGCAATACCTCCACAGAGACGATTGTTTCCTTGTAGTGAAACTACACTTGCATTTAGAAAGATTCCACGTTTTGGAACCTCTCCTTGGAATTGGTTGAAAGATAGATTCAAATAGTTCAACTCTTCAAGCTCAGCTAATGAATCTGAAATTTCCCCAGAAAAATTGTTTTGTGAAATATCCAGCTTTTTTAAACCCCGTAAAGCACTAAACTCTTGAGGTATTTTCCCTTCAAATGAATTTTCCTCTAGATGAAGCTCTTCCAAAATGGAACACTTGCTAATAGTGTTTGGAATCGTGCCAGATAATTTATTGTGCGATAAATCCAACTTGACAAGATTTTGCAAGAAACCAACTTCTAATGGAATGGAACCACTAAGCGCATTAGCAGATAAGTCGAGGGAAACTGAAAGAGAGGAAAGGCCAATGACCTGTTTGGGTATTGAGCCACTGAGACCATTATGTGATAGATCCAACTGGATCAAATAGTGACAATTACCAAGACTTGGAGGAATGCTTCCCTTCAGATTATTGAACGCTAGAGAGAGCCGACTCAACTTAGATGAATTACCAATTGAAGATGGTATGGCCCCTATTAATTGGTTGCTCTCCAAACTCAGTGTTTCCAACTGTTGAAATTTCTCAAAATTAATATGAATAGGTCCAGTTAGATAATTTCCTGAGAAAAACAAAATTTGCAGGTTGATGAGGTTTTCGACTCCACTAGGAATGGTACCTTGAAACTGATTTCCAGTTAGAATCTGCAACTCTTTTGAGAGATTTGCAATGGAATTGGGTAGAGACCCTCTAAGAAAATTAAATGCTACATTCATCTCTTTAAAATTGGAGCAATTAGTTAGAGAAACAATGAAACCTAAGTCACCTTCTAGTTGATTATAGGAAAATTCTATGTATTGAAGATCTGACAGCTTTCCAAGATCCTTTGGAACCGGACCAGTAAAATGGTTACTATCTAAATCAAAATTTTCAAGGGAGGAAGCATTTAACAGTGAAATTGGAATAGGTCCAGTAAACTTATTAGATCCAAGTAAAAAGACTTTCAGCTTGGGAAGAGTGAGACCTATATTGGAGGGGATACTGCCATGTAATTGATTACCATAAACTACTAGTGTATCAATGCTCGAAATGTTTAAGAGGCCTTGAGGAATTTCACCTGTTAGATTATTCTCGCTAAACATAAAAAATCTCAAGCTCCCAAGGCGAGAGATTTCCTCTGGTATCTGTCCATGCAATTCATTTGTTGTTAAAGAGATTAGTGAAAGAGATGAGAGATTTCCAATGGAAGGAGGAATCCTCCCTGTGAGATTATTTTTACCCAAAATTAAAACTTCAAGTTTCAGTAAAGAGCCCAGCTCAGAAGGGATGTTACCCTGCAACTTGTTGACATTGAGATCAACAACCAGAAGGTTTGAGCAACTTGACAAATTTGCTGGTATCTTCCCACTGAATGAGTTGTTGCTGAGTATTAAATAGCCTAGACGGTGCAGATGGACCATTTCTTGTGGGATTTGGCCATAGAAGCTATTATTGTTCAAATCAATCCGCTTGAGAAAAGAAAGATTTCCAATATGTGGTGATAGTGATCCTACCAACCATGCCAATTGCAGAAATGCAAGGAATCATTCCAAGAACTCAAGACTTGAAATGGATCTTGTTGAATGGCATTTTTGAAGGATATCAAAGCTAGTCTGTCAGTTTCATTTTGAAAGCAAGTGACTGAATTGAAGAAGCAAAAGCACCAGCAGACGAGAGCTGGGATATGATAAAGAGAGCAACTCTGAGACATGCTTTTGGTAAGCAGTAGCTATGGTGTATATGGCTAATTAGTGGCAATTTATAGTAGAGACAACTTAAGACTATCACTTTCAGTACTGTAGGTATAAGTTTGCCACATCTATAATGGAATAAGTGTTTTAATTAAATGTAGAAAATTAATGTGAAGTGCTTGAAAATAAGGTTTGGCAGATAACAAAATTGGAGAAGCGTGTAAGAGAGTGGAAAATGATGGATTATTACATAATATATATATATATATATATATATATATATATATATATATTGGTAGAACAAAATATATAATTTTAATTTCTGATTAAAGCTTTAAATAATAAAAAAGATTTAAAAAATCATCGACATTACAAGTTTTTATCAATTAACTTATTGATTATTAAAATTTTCCAACTATTTTTTATGTGCATTTCACTCTTTTCCAAATAAAAGAAAATAAAATATTTTAATTATGACTAATTAATAGAAAACTAAAATCAAATTCCAATTACATGTATATGAAAATACACAAACACGAATTTATTATTTTTCATATTATATTATACTTAATATAAATAGAGCGCTACGTACAGTTTATATTGTAATTATAATTGGTGTTTTGCACATTTACATAATTTGAAGGTGGAGCCAGAAAATTTAATCAGAATAGGCAATTTTATTCTTAAATTTCAATAGAAAAAATTTTATTTGTTTACCCTCTAATTTGAAATTGTTAGTTTTAAATATTGGTCAGAATGATAATTGATAATTTGAATAGAAAAAAAAAAAAATCATTACTTTTTTTGGAAGAAAAGAGAACCTTACTTAATTTCCAAATATATTCATCTACAATTTTTCTTAAATTTCTTTTCCCAATCTTTTTCTAACCTTATATGTAAAGTTCGTATGTGCATAATTTTTCATTATCGAATAAGCTATATAATGACTAATTGAAAGATAATCTTTCCTGAGTTTTGCTGGAAAGCGGAAATATAAAGGTGTACCTAGCTAAATATGGATAAGTAAAAGAATTACTTAATTAGGGTTCTATATATTTTAAAATATTAAAATTTTAGTATGGTTATCTTTTGAAGTTATAAAAATTTTGCTTTAAACATTATATGAAATAAACATTTTATGTTGTTGAATTGGGAGCTGATTTAATGATTCTAGAATAGATTGTACTTTAGAAAAGAAAAGACACTCACGAGTCATGACGGTTTGATTTTAATCACATAAGCGGAGAGAGGATAAAATAGATATTACAATTTTTTTTTTTATTTAACGGTGGGCACATGCCTACACTAGGCATAGTGTACCTCCGCCCTCGCATAGTTTATGAAATAAATATAATAATAATAATTAAGTTTTAGTATTAAACTAGTAGATGAATCTTATAGTTTAAATATCCACTCTAATCATGCTAAAAACAATGCAAAACAAAATATAGGTTCGAAAAATAATTTTGAAATACTTTTTTTAAAAAAATTGAAAATAAATTTTAAAATCATTTAATATATTAATAAATAGAACAAAACATGAAATATGTAACAACAAATCATGGTTTATCACATATACCTTTTGCGTCCATTCTATTCTGTTTGTAGTTATATCCTCACTAATGTCCAAAAACCATAGGTCTTTAGCGACAACTTTCCTCCAAGTAATTCTAGGTCGACCTCTTCTTTTTTTAATACCCTCCACTACTTAAGTGTCACATTTGCAAAGCTAGGGATGTGAAGGTCTATGTAATAAATGACCATACCATCCCCAGGGTCCTTCTCTCTCTTTTTTTTTTTATCCCCAGGATGTGTCCTTTGTCTAGTGTGATCATTTTTAATCTTATCAAAACCTCATGTGTCCATATGTAAATCCAGCCTAACATTGGCATCTCCACAATATTCATCTTCTAAACACTCATTAGGTGCTCAACATTCACATATATAACATTGTTAATCTCATTGCCGTCCTATAAAGCTTATTTTTTACCTTGTTAGATATATTCCTATCACATAGTACACTTGTACCACTCCTCTGTTTCATCCGTCCTACTTGAATTCTACAAGAGACATATTCATCCATGAGACTACCATGCTGGAACACAAAGCTTAGATATTTGAATTGATTGCACTTGGATACTAGTATACCATCTAATCCAACCTCTTTTTCATGCTTTTTTTTTTATTATTATTAAACCAAACTCTCAGTAAAAGTATTTTGTTTTACTTTTATTTAGTCTAAAACTCTTATCCCCAAGTTATAAAATTATAGAATAATTTTAGTATAAAAATTAGATTATGGCTATATATAATAATTAAATATTATAGGACAAAACTAAGTTAATTTTAAATCTTGCTTTTTTTTTTTTTTTGGGTAAACTTCCTTTAAATTGAATGGGTAACAGCAACTACTAATTTAATAAATTGAAGATTTTTTTTTTTTTTCAAATTATTAGATTTGAATCAGTCTGGAATATGAATGCATTTATTAATTGGGACTTTATTGATGGGTGTTGGGACTTGACTCTTGTTGACTTGCTAATTTGTATTCTCTGTGTGAAAACTTGACTTGCTAGTCAATTAATAAGTTAATGGAAATATTCTTTTCATTTTGCTTATGTAGACCCATATAAAATTTTCTTTTCCACAGAAAAATAAAATAAAAATCTCTTCAAAATCTTCATCATGTTTCTCTTTCTTCCCATTTTCCATTCTCTCCCAAACGTAATGAATAAGTATTGCCCAATTTAAGATTCCGTGTATCATGCTTCCTCTGTATCATTCTATTTGCATAGTTTGACTCATGGTTTGACAGGTGTCACGACCCGACTCCGTGGGCCGGACCGACACTAGGGCCCAGGTAAGCATAAGGCCCCCGAGGCCCGTAGTAAGCCTAATTACTCAAATTATACATTCCATACCATTTATAAAAAGTAACGCATACGACAAGGCCCAAATTTAAATGCACAACCCTATAACTGCGGAGTTCAATAATATTCTGATAATAGAATAATTTATACATCCCAAAAGTAAATAACAGAAATATAAAGTTTACATTTATAACTCTGCGGAGAAGATTGCAGAGCTTCCGTTGGATCAGCAACTTCCTACTACCTGAGAAGTTTGGAGAGAAGGGGGGTGAGTTTTGCAACTCAGTGAATAGTAATAAATAATACACACCACATACAGTCACACGGAATGCGCCCTAATATACTGAATGATCACACAACAATCAATCATATGGCATAACATCAGCACCCACAAACAACATCACCTTCAAATAATCACATCACGTGGAAATTAGTCAGTGGAGTCACCGAACCCCCGATGAGCCGTCCTCCCACATGGCTCATCCTCTCACATGTGCACCAGGGAGCCGATCCCCCATACTGGCCGACCGGTCTAATCCTCACTTGACCAGCCCTCTCATTGTTTTTCCATTCTCTCTTTTCTTTTCCATACCAACAGGAGGTAACCCGGTCGTCTCCATCAAATCTAGATCATCAGGCGCTCACAACAGGAGGCCACCCTGCGGGCTGCGATCAAATCTAGATTATCAGGTGCGCCCAATAAAGAAACCAACCTGTGGTTTTCCATATCACACAGATCATAGCAGTAGGTGCACACGGGGGCGCCGATCTCCCATTTACCCGGCTAACAGAAACAGAATCAGGATCCATATAACAGAATCAGAATATAACAGAAATCAAAATCAGGATCCGTATAACAGAAACAGTCTCACAAACCCATGGTGACCCACTTCATCCCAATTCCACACAAACAAATCACAATATATGCACATCACAATTATTCAAACAATTCTTTCAACGTACTACACCAAATACATCCAAATATAGAATTATGTAACATAAAATAAATATGAGCTTTAATATATATATACATATATATAAGGTTTGTAAAAAAAATGCTATGCAAATGCATGTTGATATGCATTATTTATTATTACTCACAGTGATGGAAAGCGAAGTCCTAGCTTTGATTCTGTCCTGGAGGAGCACTAGATGGACCCGGGCGATCTCGAATATATTTTATATATTTTTTTTTGTCGAATTTTTTGCTAGATCGGAAATTTTCACGCATGCCGGATTGGAGCTATGCGCGTTGGACGTACAAGCAGATGGCCGGAGTCGGGCTGGAGCGGCTGGACCACCTCAAATCGACGCGAAGGAGAAACTGAGTTGCAGTGGTGGCGCGATCTGGCGGAGGAACGGGTGGTGGCGTTGCTGTGATGGAGATCCGCTCGAGCTGGTGTTGCGCTGGAGCTGCATGCGGCTGCGACTGGCGTAACAGAAGGTGGAGGCGGCGCGCGGTGGTGGTCTGTGGAGGATCGCGCTTGCTGGTGTTGGCTGGACCCAACGCAGACGCAGTCACAGCAAGAAAGAAAGAAGAGAGGAAGAAGAAAAGGGAAAGAAAGAAAGAAAGAAGAAAAGAGGAAGAAGAGAGGAGGAAGAGGTGGTGGTGCGGTGGTGGGCTGGAGGTGGCGCAGAAATGGTGAGGGGTGAGAAATGAAGGTGCAGCGCTGGAGATAAAAAAAAGAGTAGATTTTTCTAGATGGTTTGGGTCAAACCGGTTCGATTCGGTTCGATTCGACCCAAATCTTTGATTTTCAATTGGTTTTCGGCTTTTTCAATCGGTTTTCGGTTCGGTTTCTCACAGTGTTCGCATTAAAATATTGAAATAAATTTCCAGGCTGTCAGTTTATTAAATTTAATTGGAAAATCTTTGAAAATAAAAATTCGGGTTGTTTTAACAGGATACGCATATTAAAAATTTAATCAATAAAAGTTATTTTTTTCTTTTTTATCCTTAACTCATTAACATATTAATAAAAGTCATTCATTTAATGAAAAATCATAAAGGTTATCATGAAAAAAAATGATGTAACAATATTGAAATTAATCTTTAATTAAAGAAGTGTACTGAAAAATGATGGATTATAAAATGAATATATTTTATTAATAAGTCTGACTCAAAATATATAGTATTTTATTAATAAGGCAACTTTTCAATTTTTTACTTATTTACTATATCTGTTTCGTAATACTTGTCACATTTGAAATCTCACGTCCCTTAAGAAAATCATTAAATTTGTTCAAATTACAATAAATTATTACTTTTGTTCCATAATACTTGTCACATTTGAGAAAATAACTTATTCTAAAATACTTGTTACATTTATGGTTTCAAGAAGTAATAAATATTTTTTTCTATGTTTGCCATTTGTACATGACCAATAATTATTACTTTAATTTAATGGTTTTCTTGAAAAATTAGTATTAAATTAAGGGTAATATGGTGAATTCAATTAATAATATATTGTAACTTAGACAAATTTATGGTTTTCTTAAGAAATGTGAAATTTCAAATGTGACAAGAACTATGAAACAGATGTGGAATTGAGTAAATTGACTATATTACCCTTAATTTAGTACTAGTTTTCTAAAAAAATCATTAAATTGAAGTAATAATCATTGGTTATATACAAAGGATAAATATGAAAAAAAAAAGATTTATTACTTTTTCAAATCATAAATGTGACAATTATTTTGGAACAAACTATTTTCTCAATTGTGACAAGTATTATGGAACAGAGATAGTAACTAATTTATTTTATCAAACCTGACCAAAACTATTTAAAAATTTATTTTTTTTAAATATTTTATTATTATTATTATATTTTTTTAATTTTAATGTTTTCCATATTTTATTTTAATATTTTTTTAGAATGGATTTTGTTCTGAAAAAGATTAGCAAGATTATAAATGAGGATGTCAAGAATGGCTTGCGCTCTTTGGTTCTGCATTCACTATTAGAAGAATTTTGAATTTTAAATTTAAATTAAATGATTTTAATAAAAGTGAAACATTAAGATTTAAATTAAATATATTAAAAAATAAACCTTTATTAAATTTTTGCGCAGCACAAATATATAGTTAATATGTGTATGAAAACACACATATAAAATTTATTTTTTAAAAAATAAATAGAAAACTAATAAAGTGTATAATTAAATTAGTGGTAGATTTTTTTTTTTTAAATAAAGGAAGCCTAAATATGATTATTTATAGATATAAATATATAACATTGAAGCATGTTTTTTGTGGTGCAATATTGAGAAGAATTAGTTGCTGATGTTACATTTTATTATTTTTTAATCTTTATTTGTCAATTGTTTAATTTAATTATTTCCTCTGTTGTACAAATTTTTATTCTAAAATAATAGTAACACTCTTGTCTTTTTTCAGTAATAATAACATATAATAATTAATTTATTTTATTAATGATAAAATTTTATTTTTTAATAATTAATAATTATAATAATAAATTTACTATATCATAATAAAACCCTTATTTTTTTCTGCTAATGAATCACTCCAATATTCTCCATGCTTCATAACAAAATGTGATTTTTTTAATTCTCTCATTTTTTTAATTTCCATTTTAACTTTATCTATTTTTTATTGATTTTATTTTATTTTATTTAAATCTACTCTAATTTAGAAATTGCTAGTTTTAAATATTGGTAAGAATAATAATTGATAATTTGAATAGAAAAAAAAACATTAATTTTTTTGGAAGAAAAGAGAATAATTACTTAATTTCCAAATATATTCATCTGCAATTTTTCTTAAATTTCTTTTCCCAACCTTATATGTAAAGTCCGTACTTACATAAATTTTCATTATTGAATAATCTATATAATGACTAATTGAAAGATAATCATTCACAAAACAAAAGAAAAAAAAAATTAAATTGATATGCTTAATATGTAAATTGAGAAGAAGGAGATTATTTAATTAAAAAAATTGAAAGAGAGACAAGGTTATGTTGACAAGATAAAAATTATGAAAAGAAATGGATGAAAATGGTCTGAGTTTTGCTAAATATGGATAAGTAAAAGAATTATTTAATTAGGGTTTTATATATTTTAAGATATTAAAATTTTAGTATGGTTATCTTTTGAAGTTATAAAAATTTTGCTTTAAACATTTTATGTTGTTGAATTGGGAGCTGATTTAATGATTCAAGAATAGATTGAACCTTAAAAAAGAAAAGACACTCGTGAATCTTGACGGTTTGAATTTAATCACGTAAGTAGAGAAGATGACAAAAATAAATAATAAAATTATTTTTTTTATTTAACAGTGGGCACATGCCTACACTAGGCATAGTGTACCTCCGCCTCTGCATAGTTTATGAAATAAATATAATAATAATTAAGTTTTAATTTCAAACTAGCAGGAGTTGATTACGTGAATCTTTTGATTTAAATATCCATTCATGATCATGCTAAAAACAATGCAAAACAAAATATAGGTTCGAAAAATAATTTTAAAATACTTTTTTAAAAAAAATTGAAAATGAATTTTAAAATCATTTGATATATTAATAAATAGAACAAAACATGAAATATATAACAACTAATCGGGGTTTATCACATATATCTTTTGCCTCCATTATATTCTGTTTGTAGCTATATCCCCATTAATATCCAAAGACCATAGGTCTCTAATGACAACTTTACTCCAAGTAGTTTTAGATCGACCTCTTCTTTTTTTTAATACCCTCCCCTACTAAAATATCACATTTGCGAAGCTAGGGATGTGAATTGACTGCACTTGGATACCAGTATACCATCTAATCAAACCTCTTTTTCGTGCTTTTTTTTATTAAACCAAACTCTCAGTGCAAATATTTTGTCTTACTTTTATTTGGTCTAAAACTCTTATCCTCAAGAATTCTCCTCCATAGTTTCAACTTTTGGTTCACTATCTGACTAATTTCATCAATTAGGACAATATCTTTTTAATCTTACAAAAATGCATTTGAATAGGTAAAGCTATCTAAAACTATATATATGGTTTTAATATATGAATTAAATTTTGGACTATATTTTAAAAATCACAAAATAAATTTCAACTGAGAAAAATCGAAATATAAAATTATAAAATAATTTTAGTATAAAAATTAGATTATGGCTATATATAATAATTAAATATTATAGGACAAAACTAAGTTAATTTTAAATCTTGCATTTTTTTTTTTTGGTAAACTTCCTTGTTAAATTGAATGGGTAACAGCAACTACTAATTTAATAAATTGAAGAAATTTTTTTTCAGATTATTAGATTTGAATTAGTCTGTGGAATATGAATACATGTATTAATTGGGACTTTATTGATGGGTGTTGGGACTTGACTCTTGTTGACTTACTAATTTGTATTCTCTATGTGAAAACTTGACTTGCTAGTCAATTAATAAGTGGATGGAAATATTCTTTTCATTTTGCTTATGTAGAGCCATATAAAATTTTCTTTTCCACAGAAAAATAGAATAAAAATCTTTTCAAAATCTTCATCATGTTTCTCTTTTTTTTCCATTTTCCATTCTCTCCCAAACGTAATGTATAAGTATCGTCCAATTTAATGTTCCGTGTATCATGCTCCCTATGTATCATTCTATTTGTATGGTTTGACAGGATACGCATATTAAAAATTTAATCAATAAAAGTTATGTTTTTCTTTTTTATCCTTAACTCATTAACATATTAATAAAAGTCATTCATTTAATGAAAAATCATAAAAGTTATGATGAAAAAAATAATTATTTCTATATATAAACTTAGAAACTTTGCAAATATTTTGGCACATTCAAAAAAAAAAAAATAACAAACAAATAAAATGGAACGAAAGAATATTTAATTACACTTTATAGAAATCTAAAATCAAATTCCAAATATATAAAGAATATTTAATTACATTTGACTAAACTATGGCTTTCAGTAGTCTACACTTGCTGTAGATTCCTTGTTGATGTAACAATATTGAAATTAAAATCTTTAATTAAAGAAGTGTACTGAAAAATGATGAATTATAAAATGGATATGTTTTATTAATAAGTCCTGACTCAAAATATATAGTATTTTTAAAGTCTAATTCAATCTTAATTAATATATATATATTTTTTTTTTGGAAAAAAATGTCGTAGATACAAAATGATGGGAGTAACTGGGGTGTGATGCCCCGCTTGGCAAGAAGGGAGTGATATCTAAAATATAGATTTGCTCTGACTTCTGTGATTGAAGGGAGTGAATATGGATTGAAAAAGTTTCCCAACATTCTATTCCTTTTGTAATGGTTGATTTAACATTTTCTTTATTTTAATGAGATTCATTTTTTTCCCTAAAAAAAATAAAATATAAATATCTTGAATTACGAAATTTTGTTGAATTCATTTAGAAATCTAATTTTCGTATTTGGAACGAAAAAAAAATGTAGATATCAATTTTAAAAATTCAATTTTATGGAATTAAACATAACAAGCTTTACCAAATTTCACAAAAATAGATGGAATTTCCAAATGAATTCCATAAAACTAAACAATCAAATTTTTTATGACAAATCTACCATTCTCTTTTTACAAAATCAACTTTTCAATTTTCTACTTATTTACTATCTCTGTTCCATAATATTTGTCACATTTGAAATCTCACTTACCTTAAGAAAATCATTAAATTTGTTCAAGTTACAATAAATTACTATATCTATTCCATAATAATTGTCACATTTGAAAAAATAGTTTGTTTCAAAATACTTGTCACATTTGTGGTTTCAAGAAGTAATGAATATTTTTTTCCATGTTTGCTCTTTGGACATGACCAATAATTATTACTTCAATTTAATAGTTTTCTTAGAAAATTAGTATTAAATTAAGGGTAATATGGTGAATTTACTCAATAATTTACTGTAACTCAGACAAATTTAATGGTTTTCTTAAGAAATGTGAAATTTCAAATGTGACAAGTATTATGAAAGAGAGATAGTATTGAGTAAATTGACTATATTACCCTTAATTTAATACTAGTTTTCTAAAAAAACCATTAAATTGAAGTAATAATCATTGGTCATATAAAAAGAGTATATATGAAAAAAAAAATTATTACTCCTTGAAACCATAAATGTGACAATTATTTTGGAACAAACTATTTTTTCAATTGTGACAAATATTATAGAACAGAGGTAGTAACTAATTTATTTTATCAAACCGGACCAAAACCATTTAAAAATTTTATTTTTTTAGAAAAATATTTTTTATTATTTTATTTTTTAATTTTAATCTTTTTCATATTTTATTTTAATATTTTTTTAGAAAATTTTGTTCTGAAAAAGATTAGCAAGACTATAAATGAGGCTGTCAAGAATGGCTTGCGCTCCTTGATTCTGCATTCGCTATTAGAACAATTTATTTTTTAAAATAAATTTATTTTTTTTAAAAAAAATAAATAGAAAACTAATAAAGTGTATAATTAAATTAGTGGTAGAATATATATTTTTTTTTAATAAAGGAAGTCTAAATATGCTTATTTATAGATATAAATATATAACATTGAAGCCTGTTTTTTTATGTGGTGCAATATTGAGAAGAATTAGTTGCTGATGTTACATTTTATTTTTTTTAATCTTTATTTGTCAATTGTTTAATTTAATTATTCCCCAGGTTGTACAAATTTTATTCTAAAATAATACTAACACTCTTGTCTTTTTTTCAGTAATAATAACATATAATAGTTAATTTATTTTATTAATGATAAAATTTTATTTTTTAATAATTAATAATTATAATAATAAATTTACTATATCATAATAAAACCCTTATTTTTTTTTCCGCTAATGACTCACCCCAATATTCTCCATGCTTCGTAATAAAATGTGATTTTTTTAATTCTCTCATTTTTTTAATTTCCATTTTAAATTTATCTATTTATCTATTGATTTTATTTTATTTTATTTAAATCTACTCTTTCATTTATTTATAACAAATTAATTATTTTTTTTTAATTTCAATACCGCTTTCTATAATAAACGTATATTTTTCTGCCTTTATTATATTTTTTCATACAATTTTGTTTTTCAAGTAGTGGTAGACAGAATTGACTTGACTACTACCTTAGTATTATTAGCAAGTGGGCACAACATCCCATCATCAATGCACATAACTTTTTAGTGAATTTTTCTGTTTTTGATTTTATTGAAGGAAAATAGGAGCAAGCAAATTTGTGGAATGAGATTAACTGTCATAAGGATAATAATGTAATTTCGTTTATTTATGGTTGCTTTTGAATTTTTCTTCCATTCCATTTACTTGACTGGAGAGAAAATTTTGGTGGACCATTTTTCTGCCATTTGCAAAGCATTTTAATTTTTAAGATCCTAAGGTATTTTGGAGAACCTTTTTTTTTTTAAGATCCTATATATTGGAAATAATTTTTTTTTACATAATCACTATAAATTTATATGAAATATTTTTATAAATTATATGAAATATTATGACATATTAATTTAACGTTAAAATTTCTATTATCATTTTTCAAAGTAATTACTAGTGTTTTTACTAAATAAATAAAAAATAAGTTAAAAAAATAAAAATAGTTTATTTTACGTAAATATTGATATAATTAATATTAGTTATGCTATTAATACTTAAAAAATTAAAAATTTATTAATTAACTCTCTTTTAACAATTTATTAATTAACTAAAATGATAACTATTGTAAAAATCTATTGTATTTATTGAAGCCATAAATGAGTTTACTATATATTTTTTAAAAAATTTGTATGCATCTTTTTATTGATTTTTAAATTTTTCTAGAAAACTCTATTATTTTAAATTATTTGTAGATAATTTTATGCATATACATGTGATTGTAATTATTATGGGTGGAGACAACTTGGGTAAAAATAAAAAAAGAATTAAAAGGCAAAAAAAGTAAAAAACCGGGTTTGACTAGTTCAATCCATTTTTTCAGTTCAAATCTGGTTTTATCCGGTTTTTACATCTACTAACTTTACAAGTCAAATTAGACCGGATCGATTTTCAGTTCACGGTTAAACCGGTCCGATTGATCGGTCTAGTCCGGTTTTAAAAACACTGCTATTTAAGATTATAAATATAGTCTTTTAAAAAGAAGATTATAAATATAGTTTTGATATATAAATTAAATTTTAGATTCAAAGATCACAATAAAGTTCAACTCGAACAAAATAAAAATATAAAAATTACGAAATAATTTTAGTATAAAAATTAGGTCGCAGCTATATTATTTATATAACTAAGTTTTTTAAAGGAATTTCATTTTAGAGAGAAAATATTAGCTTAATATTTTTTTTTAATTGTTCGCCAAATACATAATTGGTATTTTTATTGTTGTTGAACAATTTATATTGGTATTTAATAATAACTAATTTTCTTCAACTTGCATTGCACGATGTTGTAGTCGTTAGTTAAATTTTACTTGTTGTAATTAAATGTAACGTTTTTATAAATCATTTTCTATTAGTTTATATATTTATTATTTTTTAACTAAATAACAAAATATCTTGCCACACCAACCTAATGAAGTGTTAACTCTATTTACATTTAGCTATGACTTGATGAGACTCTAGCTAAAAAGAATTAGATTTTTTTGCCGCAAAATAAAAATTGTTTTACATTAATTTTTAAATTCATTTCTAGACATATTGATATGGTTTTGAAATTCATTTCCAATTCATCAATAAATTTTTAAATTTTTTTTATTTATTTTCTGTTGCGCATTCAAAATAAAAAATAAAAAATACAAAATAAATAAAAAACTGTCAAATATTTTATAAATATAAATATATTTAATATAAATTTAATATCCAGCAAATACAAATGTATGTTAAAAAAAAAAATGCAACATTCCTGTCTACCAACTACAAATTTAATCTTTTCTTATGGTTTCTAACTATCGAACACATGACCAGATAAGCAAGTAGCAACTTACAATTTCTCCATCTGTCGCCATGACAGCACCACTAGCTGCCTAGCTTGTCTCTCGATTCGACCCGTCTCAATCAAAATCTGAAAATACTTAAAGAACGTACATATTTAAAGGTATGATTTAGGCTCCACTATTATAATTAATTTATTTGTAAATTTCATTGCAAGATTAAAAAAGCATTCATATTAAAATTTAATATAATTAATTCTCTTCATATGTTAAAATACAATAGCCACTTGTATTAAAGACCATCTCGCGGTATGTAACGTCCAATTGAAAAGAAAATAACGTGTCTGCTTCTCTTTTTAAAATTACATTTTGAATTTATATTCATTTACATTCTCATGATTTATTTTTTTAACTATAATTTTAAATGTTTATTATCTGTAATATCATATTAGATTTAATTACATACTTACATTTTATTTTATGTAGTTATTTAAGTATAAAATATCTTTCTGATTTTCTAAAAAATATAAAAAATTATTTCAGTCTCTGAAAATTTATGCAATCTTCAATTACGTTTGATATATTTACTCTTTATTGAAGTGGAAAAATTTGATCATCGATGAAGGAAATATATATAGATATAGTAGCTACAGTTACTTTTATGTGGGTGCATAAATAGATGAAGATAAGTTATATGTGTTCATCAAGTTAAATATATCTGAGTTTCAGACATTTATATTTAAAATAATTAATTTTTAATAATTTTATATACCTTTGTTTTTTTAAAAATGAAGGAGCATATCTAGCTCATATTATTAAGATCAAAAGATAAAGCATCATATAAAAATAAAGGAAGGCATATCCCTATTGAAAATCAGACATAGAAACAGAAGCTCGAACAGTCGAATGAGCCACCTGGATCGCAAATCTCTTAGCAAAAACAAAAGAGACATTTGCTACCTTATATAAAAGAGCTTTACAATCAAGGACAATCAAACCAAAATAACATAAATCCAAATTATCTGAATTCAAAGCCTAAATAAGAGGTAGACAATAAGATTCAAAAATAATTGATTGGTATTGTAAAGACTTAACCCAGGTCAATGCTTGGCGAAAATAAAGAGCTTCCCTTAACTTAGGATCATCAACCACCAGTCTTGAATAGGCCATACCTGCCACACAGTAGCCACGACAGTCCCTAATAATAATACCCATACCAAATCGAGTATCATTAAGTGACACATCTACATTGCATTTCAAAAAATCGTAAGGAGGTGGCTGCCATTTAGTAACCATGAGGACAACGTAAGAACTGTACCCATTTATAAATAGATTAGCTCGCTGCCATTCATGAAGTTGACCTGCATTTTTGAACAATTTGGCCTACTCATAACTTTTTTGATGCTACACCAGCTGGTTCCTTGCCCACCATAAACTCCAAAGCACCATAAAACCCTCCTCCCTTGTCAATTTATTTTGAAGCGCTAAAGATAAAAGCCACTCTTGCATATTCGCCCATGGCCTCGAACCCACCTGCGTTAAAAGACAACAATCTTTAACTATATTACACTGCAACAGAGTGTGCTCCGTTGTCTCATTTGCCAAACCACAAGTAGGACAAAGTGATGAAATCTCGATATGGCGCCGTTGCAAGTTTGCACAGTAAGACAATGTATTGCCCACAACTCACCATACATGATGCTGGATCTTTTTTGGTATCTTTGCTCGCCAAATGATAGACCATACATCTACTTTAACCATACCCATCCCATTTGCCATCTCTATAGCCACCCTATGTCTGCTTTTCATTGAATACTTACCATGATGCTCATGTGACCAGATCCAGGAATCAGCTTTAAGAGTGAGCGACAAAGGGATCTACAAAATTAAATCAACATTATGAGGTAAGAAAATATCACGAACCAAGTCTTCCTTCCATCGTAAAGGAGATTCCACCGTGAGAGACGAAACTGTAGTAGCTTCCCAACCCTCAGGAACAGATGAAATAACTTGAGGATTAGAGTTGTCCATTAGCCATGGCTGATGGAAAGTAAGAGTAGACCCGCCATTTCCAATACATCGACAGCATCCATTCTGTAAAATATATCGAGAAGTCCATATACTTCTCCATAAATAAGAAGGATTTCGACTTAACTCCGCATGTAAAAAATCCGTCTCAGGGAAGTATCTAACCTTTAAAGTGGTGGCGGCCAAAGAATGTGACGATTGCATGAGCCTCCACCCTTGCTTGCCGAGTAAAGCCATGTTAATAAATTGTCATAAATTGTCACTTTTATTCTTAATATTTTTGGTATTTTTGAGTTTTTTTCAAGCTTAAATCAGTTGGTTGAACAATTTTTATCAATTAAACATGATCTAAGTTATTTTTTTGAATAATACCATTTAATTGAGGAATTTTCAGCATTGTTAATATTTTGACCATTGTTTGCTTCTTCAGGCATAACTGAATGTATAGAAGTTCAAATTGATTGATTTGTGATTTGTTGGAAAGATAGAAAGGAGCTCTACAAATTTCTAAAGGAGGCAAGATTCAATTCAGCTTTGAAATTCATCAAAAAGAGCTCTGAATCTAGAACAAATGTCATGAATGAACAAGCATGAACGAGTTTTATTGTTTAAGACATATCTGGAGCTCCAAGAGTCAAAATTAGCTCAGCCCAGGCCCATTTGAATCTTAGAAGATGGCCCTACAGTCGCTGTGAAGACAACTAAATGAAGTGAGGTCGTTTTGATTGTCAAAAATGCCATAAAAGATCACGTTTTTAGCAGAAATATCTGCTTCATGATTTGGTTTTTAAGTCGTATCTTCTGCTGTGAGTGTCCGTTTTGGGCGAGCCTTAGTTCGTTAGAAAGGTGAGAAGGAGATCTACAAGTTTGTTGAAGAAGTCAGAATCAGATTCGAAAAGGAATTTGCTGAAAAATGGGAGAGAAATCAAAACAATAAAGATTTCTGTTGACTGTTTTTTATTTTCCCAAGTGATTAGAGATTCTTTGGGTCTTTTGAGAGGCTATATATAGTTGCAATTCTGGAGCAGCAGACGCACGCTTTTCTTCCCACATAGTTCACCATCTAATTTGAGAGTTTGTTTAGTTTTCTTTTGTTTTAGTGATTGAAAGGCATGAATATGAGTGACTAATTTCTTAGTTCAGTTCAAGGCATTCAATTTCCATTTGTATAACTGTGAGACTTGTTCTTTATTTAAATAATTGTTCTTTGAATATCTGTTGTTTCTTATAATTAAGGTGTTAATTCTATTGGGTGATTTGCTAAAAAGGCCTATTAGTTAATTATTTGGTAGGATTAAGTGCTATTTCATCTTCATAATCCGTAATTGTTGTGAAAGATTGAGTGTTAGTAGCAATTAGGTTTTACTGATTATGTTCCAAGTTTTCGGTAATAATCTAAAGAAACAATAGGGTTGAATTAAATAACTTATGCTTTTTAAATTATTGTTCAAATTTAACTGCTTCCTGTCCTTAGTGCTTTTATTAGATTGAAAAAGATTGCTTAATACCTGCTCATTTAATAATTAGAGTTAATAAGGGTGCTGGGCTCAAATGAACTGTAATAGGAAAGTCAGGGAATTTATCATGCTTGTTGGTAAGTTTCAGTTAAGTATTCAAAGAGTAGTTCATTCAAAATTTGTCTGTGATAATTTATACATTGGATTATAAATTGCCTTGAATTGAATGTTTATTAGATTGAGTTTCAATTTAAGTTTAATAGTCAATTTTATTTTGATTTCTCTAAGTGAATTGTCAAAAGCCAACCCCCTTTTTCTCTTTACAAAATATCACAAAATTTAAGATTTCAGTTTTTAGGGTTCGACCTGAATTTACCACTTATGCAATTAAAATTCAGTAATTAATTTTCGGTGGAATCGACAACCATCAACCTCCACCCTTGCTTGCCGAGTAAAGCCATGTTAAACTGTTGTATTCGTCCAAAAGCCAAACCACCCTGCTCTTTTGAAGCACACAACCACTCCCACTATGGCCATTTGATCCTAGAAGATGTACCAGACCCAGTAGACCAATAAAAAGCACTATACGTCTTTGCTATTGTGTCAAATATACCTGAGGGTAAAAGAAACAATGACATGAGATAATGTGGAATGGTTTGCACTACAGACCTAATCAAAACATCCTTTCCTGCTTTGGATAACATTCGTTCATTCCATCCATGAATTCGTTTTGCCACCTTGTCCAAAATATACTGAAATATTTGTGTTTTGTCCCATCCAATGATGAATGGTATCCCAAGATAACTACCATGCAAAACTACCTGCTGCACTCCTAAGTTTTGGGAAATCAAGTTGTGTGCTTCCACTGCAACGTTTGGTGAAAAAACAATAGGTGACTTATTATAATTAATACATTGGCCAGATGCATTTTCATACAACACTAAACGCTGCTTTAAACTTGCCGCTTCTAACACTGTGGCTCGCACAAAAAATAGACAGTCATCCATAAAGAATAAGTGCGAGACCGAGGGACCATTTCTTATAACCTTAGCACCATAGAGATGGCCCACAGCTTGATATTTATGTAGAATGGAAGAAAGAACTTGTGCACAAAGAAGAAAGAGATAGGGCGAAAGTGGATCACCTTGCCCCAAACCTTGGGATGGAATAATTGGACCATATTCTTCACCACCCCGAGCTATAGAGTACACAACTAATGAGACAATATCCATAATTTTAGACACCCATGTTACCTAAAACCCCAACTTCAAGAGCATAGCTTTCAAAAAAAAGACCACTCCACTCGATCGTATGCCTTGCTTATATATGTTTTAATTGTAATAAAACCCTCCTTCCCTTGAGTCTTCCTTTTCAAAGTATGGAAAAGCTCGAAAGCAATAATAATATTATCCATGATTAACCTGCCTGGGATAAAAGCACTCTATGAATCAACAATAATTGAGGGTCAGATTAATTTCAACCGATTAGCTATCATCTACAAACCACCATATCAACGACATTGCAAAGCGATATTGGTCTCAAATCGAATACTGATTTCGAATTCTGCTTCTTTGGGAGAAGAATGATATTAGTGCGATTTGACCCCAGCATACTACCATTATTGTTCAAGAAATGTAGACAGGCTTTACAAAAATCATCTCCTATAATACTCTAATAAGATTAAAAAAACTCGAATTCAATCCATTCGGCCCAAGAGATTTATCTAGGTGCATGGAAAAATGCGGGGCTTTCACTTCATCATAAGAATAAGGAGCCATCAAAAGCTGGTTTTGATCAAGAGACACTTATGGAATCACACATTCAATAACCGGATCAACATCCCCTGGCATAGAATTAAACAAATTAGAATAAAAGTCAAGTAGTAATTGAGGCATAGCATTTTTCCAATCCACCCAAGCACTCGATTCATTCTTCAGTCTTTTACTGGTATTCTTATTCCTTTTATGTGGTGCTAGCAAATGGAAATACTTCGTGTTTGCATCACCCCCCATTAACCAATGTTATTTAGAGTACTGACGTTAGTATAGCTCCTGTTGATGCAGCAAATCTCCGTAATTTTCTTCAACTTGGAGATGCTGATAATTTTGAGTACCCAAGGAATGTTGAAGGAGCCAATGAAGCTTTCATTTACACTCCTTGAGCTGATTTTTAAAATCACGATGCAAATTTGTCGAACATTCCCCTTGTTCACAACACATGAAAATTTGAGCATCAAACCCTTTGCTTTGATCAAGTAACCAGCCATTACGAACAACCTGTTCACAATCAACTTCCTTTACCCATGAGTTTTCAAAACAAAAATGAAGAGGGACATATCGAGCAACTGCACGATCCAAGGATAAAAAAATTGGTTGATGATTTGAATCAATAACCTGCATCACCATTAAAATTACATTATGAAATAACTCATTCCAACTTAACGTCATTATAGCCCGATCGAGTCTTCCACGCACCAGGCCTTCTCCCTCATGCCTATTCTCCCATGTAAAAGATAATCCCACGTACCCCAAATCTAAAAGCTCATAATCATTCAAAGCAGATTGGAAACCTTCCATCAACCAATAAGGCTGCGGTACCTGACTTTCTTTTTCAGATGCATAAAGGATATCATTGAAGTCACCAATAACCATGTAAGAGAAGCTTTCACCTTCAACGGTCTTAGTAGATTCCAACTTTGATGATGTAAATTTCTTTTGGAGTGCCTTCACCCCACCTGAACATCCATATGACGTGGAGAACAACTAATCAAATGAATAGAGTCCACATGTTTCCAAAAGAGAGCAATACCACCACTGTGTCCTACTAGATCCATAACAAAAGCTCTAGTAAAACCTAATTGATTTTTTAATAAAAAAATTCATTCTTTTAAAATCATCGTTTCCATTAAAAAATGAATTTGGGCCTCTTTTCCTAAATAAGGTCTCGTAAGACTTGAACTGTACGCGGTTCCCAAGCCCACGACATTTCCAACGTGAGGGTACTCATGGGCTTTGGCGGGCCTGAGAACTAGCACCTACCAGAATCAAGTTTTTTGGATCTTTCAAATTAGTCTCCGGAACCACATCATCATCCATTATTACCGTAAGATCTTCGGACTCACTATCTTTCCTCCTACGTTTTGGATCAGCATTAATTAGACTTCTATTATCCTCATTAGTAGTTGACACATTGAGGACGTCTAGTTCCTGCTTGCCATGCACATAATTCACCCAAAGCCTTCTCCCACCTTATAACTTACTATATTCACTTGCTGAAATAGCGGGACCTGATTTGAAGGAATATCAAATCCCACCATATCCATGCTATCCTTATCCCCTACCTTTCAAACTTGAGAGTCCAAATTTGAGCCACCACCCATACCAGCCAAAAAAAAAAAAAAAAAAATTCACTTTTCAATCTCAGCCATCGTGCCCCTATCTAAAGAGGTTTTCGGTTATCTGCTTTCAATCCTGGCCCATATGCAAATAGTTCACGAGGGATACATGGAAAATGTAGTAATTTGTTGCAAAAACGATCAGAATGCCCAATTATGCTACAAAAATAGCAAAAAGTAGGCAATCTTTCATATTTAAAATCAATCCAAAACCATTCTCCCTTCGACTTCTTCACTTGCATCCTTTGCTTTAATGGCGAGCGAACATCAATACTAACTCGAATTCTCATATAATCTCGCCACAACCCACTAAAATTTCTCGGATCAACTTCCACAAATTCCCCAATGAAAATTTTCACATCATGACTAGCCCTTTTTGAGAAAAAATGATTAACTAAATTGTGAATCTGAATCCAAATATCTAGTCTCGTTCACTCCATCTCTCTAGGTTTGTCATTTGATTTAAGCTCCCTTAACAATAGAAGCATTTGGGTAAAGCTCCATGGATCGCCCTTAACAACACGTTCTACGTCTACTTTATGAAAAAGATTGGAAAATATAAGCATTATTTCCCAGCTCCTTAATAATGAGACCCTTTACTAGCTGCCATACACTCGCCATTGTCTGCTTGAATGTCATAAAGTTTATAAATTTCTCAATTAGTAGTCGCCGTACAACATAGTGTTTCCATTCGATTCCCTAATCCTGTTCAGCAGCATTGTCATCTTCAACATATTCTAGATGCCTATTTCCTTCTTCTAAATTCAACCTAGCATAGGCTTCAGCCACTAGTCTTTCTGCCTCGCTACCTGATTCCATGATCACTAGAGCCAAGAAAATCACAAAACTAGGTAAAGGATAAAATGGTGAAAGGTGATTGACAATGAAGAAAAACTTATTATCCAAACAAGAGGAAAAAACTCTCTATAGCGGAGAGAGAAAAAAATAAAAAGGAAAGATTCAATATATCAAAAGAAAAGAAAATTATATACCCTTGTTAAGTAAGAGGAACATTGATGTTCAGTAAAGATTTCTAAAGCGAAAGATGAGGAAAGTTTAAACAACGACTTGACAGGACAAATTCACAAGTGTATAGAATTACAACAAGTAATAAAGAATGAGTAGAATATCGTTTCCACGAGATTGTATACCAAGTACCAAAATTATGTTAACCTAGTATTATTTAAACGATAATAAAGAGAATAATTGTAATAAATTAATTTAAAAGAAATAAAAGAGAATAAAAAAAATCAAGTAAGATAATTTGATGAAAAGAAATCAAGGATTAAAGGCTAATAGGAATTTTGACTTCACTTAATTCTATCCAATTTATCTTATTAGTTTGATAATCAATTTTAATTGTTCAAGAAGGAGAAACAACCTTTAAATCGCTAACAAGCTCTCCCGATGTATTATTAGTTATTTTAACCCGGTGTAATTACCTATCTTCCAATAGCGCAAGCAAACATGAATTAAATCATTAAGTTTTATAGTTTGTTTATAAATTCATAACCTAAGGTCATTAACTTATGAAAACCCCCATGAGTCATACCATATAGCTTCTACATCAAGTTATTATTTTCATGTAATTTATTAACTTTTTTCATATAAAAAACCCTTTTCCTTATAATGATTAATGAAATAAATCAATCTAAAGGAGAAACTCTACCTGAAAGCGTTAAGTTCAATAATAAACTATATCATGAACAAGGAAAAAAAAAACTAATATTATAAATTAGAATCGAAATTAAATTACATCAAATCCCTAGTATATGAATTTAGTTTAACATAGTAAATAAATTAAACCCAAATAAACTTGTAGATATTTCCATAATCAACATGAATATTGAAAATAAAACAAGAACAAAGTTTAGAAATAAAAACTAGTCGGCGATTGGCTTAGAGCGCTTCCTTGAATCTTAATCTCCAAATTGATGGCTTGAAGTCTTATAAAGAGAAAGAGAAATGATGTAGAATAAAATATAGATTAATGAATGTGATGTGAATGTATCAATGATACCCTAATTAGTGTAGAGAGTTCTAGTTATATAGACTTCGTAGGGCTTCTTTGAGTTTAATTAGGAAAACCACCTAACTTGTTGAGGAAGAAATAGAATTACAATAGGAAACAATTAAGCTTTGTATTTCTTCCAAATTAAGAGGACAAGTTGCTCAACTAGGATAGAATTAGGTAGTAGCTTCGTAGTCTCCACTCTTCCTCATTTGATATTTGGCAAATTCCTGATTAAATCCCTATAAAAACCTTCCAAAACAATATCAAAACAATAAAGGAAGCAAAAATTAACAATTAAATATAAACTAATTAAAGTAATTAAAAACACTAAAAATCTTAATAAAAATTATATTAAAAATACTATAAAAATAACAGTTATCATGATTCAAAAAGATGTGGTTCTTAGGAGGAGTGATCCTTGTAAGGAAGGTTGTTGGAACTAGGGATGATAATGACTTGAGGGATACGTGCTCAAAGAGGAGGAGAGTTTGCATAATGACTCGAAAAACATTATCTCAGGAGAGATATTGCTTTTTATAAAAAACGCTGCTGAGTAAAGATGATAATGTGCCCCTAGAGAAGCATTATCTAAACTTACAATTTCTTTTTTTTTTTTTTACAAAGCAGAGAGTGTTTTTTTTGTCTATTTTAGATGATTCAAATAAAGATAAGAAGAGGATTGAATTTAGGATTTAACCGGTTTCTAAATTTTGGACAAACAAGAACTAAATTTTTTACAAAATAAATAGGAGGGAACAAATTATGTTTTTGAGCTTTAACTTGAATGAAACATTTTTTTTTTTTTTTTTTTGAATAAAGACAATGAATATATAACATTGGCATAGGAAAATGTTTATTATTTTGATTGAACTCCAGCTTGGGCTTTCTACAAATCCCAATTTTACAAAATTATGTATTTTTTTGCAAAAAGTAAGTTTTTTAGAGAATCAGGTCATAATTCTTAGTTACAATGCGTGATGAACTCTTGATTTGGAAGGTTTTGACATGATTTTTGTAAAGTCTTCTTTCTCTTCATTTATGATCAAGTTGGCTCTCTCCTCTTTCTCTCTATCATTAGCGGCTTCTGCTACTTGAGGTTTCCTTTTTGAAAATAGCCAACATATATTATCTATCCAAACAACAAGTGTTTTAAAAGTCCACAATATGCTTTTCTTAATACTTGAGATACCCTAAACAAGCCTTTGATACCTAATAGGAAGTAAATATTATTTAATATGAACAACACAACTATAAATTACTTATTTTTTATTTGAAAACTTAAGCCAGCACTAATGGTTAGGAGCGCTTGGACCTCCAATTTCGTATGTATTCCTTTGCTCTTGCTCTAGCCTTCTCTTTAGATAATTGCTCTTGATCTTTCGCAATTCATTTATTGCGTTGGGGATTGGTAATCGTTCTCGCGGTTGATCCATTGAACATGCGAGTCCAACTTTTAGTATAGAAACAATGCCTTCCTCAAAATACCATCTTTCCTCTTCGGATAGAATTCTTGAATCCACAATGTCCATTACTTCATATGAAAAAGATCTCTCAACAAAAGCATGAAGATTTAAATCATCTTGAAAATCACTAGCGGTTGGTCTCTTTCCTGTAAACATTTCCAATAATAAAATCCCATAGCTATATATATCTCCCTCTACTGATATTCTGCCACCCATTCCATAATCTGCAAATGGATGCAGTGTATTAACATAAGACAGAGCATCTTAATGTAAATATAATTATAGTAAAAACAGTCTAAATAAAACAAAAAATTGAATTACAACACATTTCATTAGCAATCTGGCATATAATTTGCAGGTCACCTCCATTCCAATGGTTTTGAGAAAAATAGAAATTCAAAATAGCAAATGATGAATTAAAGAAATATATATATAACAGCTGTGTGGAGGTGGGGGGCAACTGCTGAGTCGTCTTTTTCAGAAAAGAAGTAGAAAATGAAATTAGCAAATGATGAATACAAAATATACCATTGAATAATAAAAATAATATTTTTATTGATTTAAAATTCAAATAAATTGTAGGAAATAAATTTTATATTTAAAATTGATTTTTAAAAGTTCTTTAGAGGTAACAAAATGAAAAAAAAAATTAAGACAATTTTTGGAAGTTATATTTTAGCTTCCTTTGAAACTTAAAATTAATGCTAACAGTATAATTATATTTATAAATATTAATGAAAATAAAAATTATCATTATTCATGATCTTTTAAAAATTTAAAAATTTCATTTTCAAATTGAATCAATCATTTTTCATTTCAAGAAATCGAGACAAACAACGAATAATGGTTATAAATACAATATCCAATAAAATGTTAAATAGTTTATCATCCTTTTTCATTTATACAAAATTAAAAATAAATGAAATATTAATTTTTCATTTTGGAAAAAAAAATCTTTATAAATATTTTTTTATCAATAAATTCAATTTATTGAAAAATTATAATACTGACTGGAGGACAGTCACATGTGCATTAATTTTGTTTCGTAACTTAAAACATCTTAGAAAATTTTAGCATACTTTATATCTAAATTATTCCGTGTCCTTGTGCAAGCAGAATTTAATTTTAATCTAGTGGTGTAATTAAATTAAAAATAAAAATGAATTAGTGGGCATTACGAAGTGTATACCTGGAGCAACATAGCCAATAGTTCCTTTAATAGCTATCGAACTGCTACTTTGGGACGATGGAGCCTCATCAGATATTGTGGAGATAATTTTAGCCAACCAAAATCTCCAATATAAGCAGTCATCTCTTCATCCAATAGAACATTACTTGGCTTTAGATCACCATGTATGATTGTTGTTGAGCTTCCGTTATGAAGATACTCTATTGCTGTAGCGATATCAATGGCTATGTTTAATCTATCTATTAATTTCAGATATCTTGATTCTCCTTCTCTTCCATTCTGTACATGCAACCATTTCTCCAAGCTCCCATTGGCCATGAATTTATATATCAAAGCTTTAAAATCATTACCTTCAAAGTCAATGCTAGAACACACACTGAGCAGCTTCAAAAGATTTCGATGCCTAACATTTCTGAGAGCTTGGCATTCTGACATGAAACTGTTTGAAGCTCCTCTTCGTTGCAGATTTAAAACTTTGATCGCCACGTCTATTCCTACCTGTTCAAGAAATCCTTTATAGACAGAGCCATAGCTACCAACACCAATTATGTTTTCTGTGGAGAATCCATTTGTTGCTTTGAAGACTTCTGCATAAGATATTCTCAAAAATTGGTATTGAAATGATGGTCTAGAAAGATTCATCTTTCTAGGATTTCTTTTGCAATACCAAATAATTAACACACACACCAAAACAGCCAGAAATATTGTGACAACCACAGGGAGTATTACTTTCGTTGCAAAGGGTACTTTGTTCTTGGAGCTGGGGGAAGGACAAAAAGGAAGCTTGAATTCAGCAATACCTCCACAAAGACCATTGTTTCCTTGTAGTGAAACTGCACTTGAATTTAGAAAAACTCCAAGTTTGGGAACCTCTCCTTGGATTTGGTTGAAAGATAGATTCAAATAGTTCAACTCTTTAAGGTCGGCTAATGAATTCATAATTTCTCCTGAAAAATTGTTGCTTGAAATATCGAGCTTCCTTAAACCTTGTAAAGCACTAAATGACTGAGGTATCTTCCCTTCAAATGAATTTCCCTCTAGATGAAGCTCTTCTAAAATCAAACACTTGCTAATGGTGTTTGGAATCATGCCAGATAATTTATTGCGAGACAAATCCAATTTGACGAGATTTTGCAAGAAGCCAACTTCTAATGGAATAGAACCACTAAGTGCATTAGCAGATAAATTGAGAGAAACTGAAAGAGAGGAAAGACCAATGACCTGTTTTGGTATTGAACCACTGAGACTATTATGTGATAGATCCAAATCAATCAAATTATGGCAATTTCCAAGATTTGGAGGAATGCTTCCCTTTAGATTATTCAACTGTAAGTAGAGAAGACTCAACATAGATAAATTACCAATTGAAGATGGCAAAGTTCCTGTTAATCCGTTGCTCCCCAAGTCCAACACTTGCAGCAGTTGCAATTTCTCAAAATTAATATTAATAGGGCCAGTGAGGTAATTTATTGCTAACAACAAAAGTCGCAGGTTGATGAGGTTTTGAACTCCGATAGGAATTGTACCTTGAAACTGATTTTTTGATAGACCTAAAGTGTCCGTTTCTTTGGAGAGATTTGCTATGGAATTGGGTAAAGACCCGCTAAGAAAATTAGATTCTACGTTCATATGGATTAAATTAGAGCAATTAGTCAGAGAATCAATGAAACTTAAGTCACCTTCTAGTTGATTAAAGGAAAATTCTATGTATACAAGATTTGAAAGCTTTCCAAGTTCTTTTGGAACCGGTCCAGTAAAATAGTTACCAGATAAAACAAAATTATCAAGCGAAGAAGCATTTAACAGTGAAATTGGGATTGGTCCAGTAAACTTGTTCGATGCAAGAAGAAAGCCTTCTAGGTTGGGGAGAGTGAGACCTACATTAGAGGGGACAGTACCATGTAATTGGTTAATATAGACTGAAAATACACGAATACTCGAGATATTGAAGAGGCCATGAGGAATTTCACCAGTTAGATTATTCTCACTCAACGTCAAAAGTCTCAAGCTCCGAAGGCGAGAGATTTCCTCGGGTATCTGTCCTTGCAAGTCATTTGTAGTTAAAGAGAACTGTAAAAGAGATGAAAGATTCCCAATGGAAGGAGGAATCCTTCCATTGAGATTATTTTGACCCAAACCTAAAGCTTCAATTTTCATTAAAACGCCCAGTTCGGAGGGGATGTTACCCTGCAACTTGTTGTGATTGAGATCAAGATACACAAGGTTTGAGCAACTTGACAAATTTGCCGGTATCTTCCCACTAAATGAATTATTGCTGAGTGTTAAATGATCTAGGCGGCGTAGACGACCTATTTCTTGTGGGATTTCGCCATAAAAGCTATTGTTTGACAAATCGATACTCGTAAGAAAGGAGAGGTTTCCAATATGTGGTGAGAGTGATCCTACCAAGCCTTGCGAGTTCAGGTTCAAGGCGTTGACCCTACCAGAATGCCTTCGACTGCAAAAAATGCCCTGCCAATCGCAGAAATGCAGCGAATTGTTCCAAGAACTGAGGATTTGAAATGGGTCTTGCTGTATGGCAAGTTTAAAGGATATTAAAGCAAGTCTGTCAGTTTCATTTTGAAAGCAAGTGATTGAATTGAAGAAGCACAAGCACCAGCATAAGAGAGCTGGGATATGATAAAGAGAGCAAAACTTTAACGCCATAGCTTCTTCACAGCCAAAAATGCTTTTGGTTATGATTAAGTGGTAGCTATGGTGTATCTATATATATTAAGATAGCTAGCGGAAGTAGTGGACTTGGAATTAGGTTTATATCAACCTAATTCCGAGCTAGTATTAATATTGACCGTTGACTTTTTTTATCCGCTTTTTTTTTTTTTTTTGCTACACAACAATAAACAATATAATAATATTTCTCTTTACCCGAAAAAAAATATATATAATAAAATTCTAGGACTATGGCTGCTAAAGCAACAATATAGTAATAAATAATAATGCAATAAACAATAAATCTGCACAACTACAAGCTAAATTATTAATATATAAATTTATATATAGGGAAGTTTTATTTGGACCATTATGATACAAATCATTGTCATTAAAATCGACTAAAATCACTTTATTGATGTGATTAAAATATTTGATTGCCCTCAAGTAATTTAGAAGGGGAAAAAAGCTAGAAAGCAGTTGAAAGCACTAACAATTTATAAAAGATTTTGTAATCTTAATTAATTTGGAGGGCAAATGGTTGTTGTTCCTTCTGTTTTAAAATAACTGTTAATTTTTTTATCTCTTCGGTAAAATTAATTATTTCAATAGTTGTAAGTTGTTTTAGAAATTTAGCTATTAACTATTTGAGCAGTTTTTTTATGAAAGTTAAATGTTATACGGTTAACTTTTCACAAAACATTATCTTGATATTTAAAAGTTAGTTCAACACTATGTGGGTGTCCTTGATTCTAGCTACGCAGAGCTCCTTGCCATCTTTAAAGCGGTAGAGATATTCTCTCTCTCGAACTTTAAATACTGCTCTTTAATTATTGAATTAGATTCGAAAAATGCTATATATTGGGTATCTCAAAGGGACAAACGTCCTTGGAAGTAGTAGAAACATTTCAACAAATTTGATGCGATGCTAGAATATACATATAATATCTCTTTCATCATGTGATTCGAGAGAGAAACCATTTTGCTGATAGTTTGACTAAGAGAGGTGTAGATGCAACAATGCCCTTTATTGCTTGGATTTGATTTTTACTATTGAGGCTATATGATATTTTTTCTTCAATTATTCTTGTTTTCTTTTCTTATCTCGAGAAGAGACTTCAAGCTGATGTATAGGTTATTGGATTTTTTCACTTAGCACTTCCAAACTAGGATGGGTGTATTGGAGAGGGCTAATGGCTTGGGTTTTGATGCTTGGCTATGTTATATTTTTCCTGGATTTTAATAATAAAAGAAATTTTTGATGATAAAAAAAAATATTACCTAACACTATTAAAAGTAATATTTAGTTCAAATGCTAAAAGTTATTTAAAAAGTTACTGGTAAACACAATTTTTATAATTTTAAGGCTCCATTTTTCTTTCTTATTGTACGCTTAATTATTTATTTAATATTCTACCCATAATGTAATTGTACCTTAATCACTCCCTTAATTTAATTGGAAGGTAAGATATTCATTTTATAAATTAATTTTTATAAAATTTAGATTATTAATTGCATTTTTTAATTCATGTGCCCAGCAAAAAACGATACACTTGTATTGAAAGTGAGGAGGTATACATTTATTGTTGTTTTATGATGAATAGAAAAAATAATTCTAGCCCATAAATGAAATTGCATTAGAGAAGTGATAACCCATAAATATTTGTTTTTTGTTTTTTTTTTTTTTATTATTTACTACCTCGGTTCCATAATACTTGTCACTTATTTGAGAAAATAGTTTGTCCCAAAATACTTGTCACATTTGTGGTTCCAATGAGTAATAACTCTTTTTTTCCATATTTACTCTTTGTATATGACTCAATAATTATTACTTCAATTTAATATTTTTTTAGAGAATAAGTATTAAATTAAGAGTAATATAATCAATTTACTCGATAATTTATCGTAACTTAGATAAATTTAATGATTTTCCTAAGAAACGAGAAATTTCAAATGTGACAAATATTATTTAACAGAGGTAGTATCAACAATACAGTCTAAAATTGCACTCTAAACTTTAAGGCTGCCATAAAAAACTAGATTGCTTGTCTTTAATCAGCATATCAAACTGAGCATCGTGGATACTGCTAGAATGAAATGCTTGAAACACTTCTTGAGCATCTATTTCCACGACCACATTCCTAAAAATCCTGAAATGCCTCAAATGAACTACATTTGCACAAAATTGATACCAATAAATTGTTGGAGATTGAAATTCAAAATAAATCAACATTTGAGACTAAATTTTTAAATTCTCCAACCAGTATTAAATTAGATTGAGAGTGAGAAATAATGCATAAGTACTTGAACTTTGAACTTTGAACTTTGATCTTTTTTGTCTTTTTTTTTTTTTTTTAAATTTTCGCAATGGCCTATCAGTAACCATTGAAAGTTTATTATTTTAACTTAATTATTTAGTTATTCACTTAATTAATAATTAATATATTATACAAAAAATAATAATTTAATTTCAAAATACTAAAATAACATTACAACACACAAATGCATCATATATTTTCCATTTAAATTAAATTTTTAAATTTTAAAAATTAAAAGTAGTTATCGAACTCCAAAATAATTTACTTTTAAAATAAATAAAATTTAAAAATTAAATAATTTAACAAATTAGAAATTAAATAAATTCCGTACACTAATTGCCAAAATTAAAAGCTTGTCTAAAATATGAAAATGACTAAAGTTGAAGATTTTTCAGTTATTTAACTCTTTTTTTTTTTTGGCTAATATGGCATAGTGACATGTCGCTAATTGTGTCAAGATTTGGACCCTACTAATAGCAATGTTAGTAACTTTTAAAACGTAATAGTCTTTTTATGATTTGGGTCATTATTGATACAAGTTAAATATTTTATGTCTTTGGTGATTTTTACTTATTGTTTATACTTGTTTTTATTTTTTAATATTAAATATTGATTATAATTTTATCTTGTATTATTTAGATTTTTATAATATTAAAACAAAAATTTCATATGAAATTAATGTGAATGTAACGGTTAATTAATAGAAGTAATTTGTATATATACAAACTTTAGTTCAATTTATATCGTCATTTATCTAAAATTCTACGATATCACCTAATATGTATAGTTCTATAATATCATCTAATAAATACGTTTTAATATAGAGATATAAAGATATAACAATAAACTATTATATATATTTTTAAATTTACATTTTCAACTGTTCGTGATCCCACACGTACATGTGTACATTTTATTTACACATAAATTGTAAAAATGAAAATTTTAAAAATTTTGAAAGGCTTAGTTACATATATTCTGTTTGAAAATTAATTTTTTTAAAAATATATCTAATAAAATTATCAAAACATAAAAAAGAATATTATAAAAAATACACTTTTTTATCTCTCTCCTAAATAAAATATTTTAAATTATAATAAAATATAATCAAATATATTAAAATAAATTTGAAAAATAAAATACAAAATTTTCAAATGTCTCATTATTATATGTAGTTATTAAAAAATAAATTTAGAAAAGATAAAACTTAAAATTTGAAAATGCTTAATTATCTATATGTATTATTTAAAATAATTTTAATAAATTATATTCAATCAATTAATAAAATAATTTTTTAGTCTTTTTTTGTGACATACATTGCACATTGACTATTCTCATTATATACTCATATTTTGCACTCTTTAAATTTTTTTGTCTATATAGTATTAAATCATAAGTTTTTGTTTCGATTAAAATAAATACAGTTCGTTAATTTGTATCATAGTTTTTCATACAAACTACTTGTAATGCTACTTCTTATATACTTAATTCTATTTTTTATAATATAAAGTGATCTCAACATAAAGTTCAATCTAATCCCTTGACTTAATCCTCAAGTTCCTAATTTATAAATTCATATTATTTAAATCCTAATAGATGGCCAATAAGAAAATCAAACCATCACTCGATCCTTAGCTCCTGCCCTCAACGCCAAAATCAATATCTATACACAACTATAATAAATAAAAAAATTAATTTTTACTGCTAGGTTAAAGAAAGAAACGAGAATATAATTTGAATTGATAATGGTAATCACTTTATTTATAGTAGCAATATTACTTACCCAGTACATTAGACAAAAGAATATATGCACATATGCTCAAACTCTTGAACCCCAAAAAGTAACCCAAAATAGTAATGTATAGTTTTAGTTTCTTTTCAGTATTAACATTATTTTCTTTCAAGTTAAACAGACTTAAGATATAAGAGAAAAAATATCGAAAAAACTAAAAATGCTCAGTCATCAAGAGACTATTTATTTATGGCAAGAGAGATACAAATCTCTACCTACATTAAAGTAATAGTAGTTACAAATTAATTCAATAATGAAAATTAAATAAAAAATAAAAAATTATTATTAAGAACAAAACTCTTTTCAAAACTCAACATAACAAGAAATAAATTATATTAAAAAATTTACCAATTTGAATTTAAAAAAATCAACTCCTTCAATTAGAAATGACATAATCATGCTAGGATCTAATATTGATCAGTTAATGAGTTTATTCAAGTATTTTATTTTTTTATTGTTCTAAGTTGTAAATTTAAAATAAATAAATAAGTTAATTAATTAATAAAAAAATTAAATGAAAGAAACATTCTATCATATCCAAATACACCATCGATTTTTTCCTACAACCATACAGAAAAAGAATTTTCAGCAATCATTCCCTAGCTTTTTTACTTGTTATACTAATTTTTATTTTTTTTATATTAAATATTGATTATAATTTTTATTTTATATTATTTAAATTTTTATAATGTTAAAACAACATTTCATATGAGATGGTTATATACACACATACTTCTATTCGATTTACAAAATAAAAAATAAAACAAATTACTATTAAGAATAAAGCTCTTTTAACTCAGCATATAACAAGAAATAAATTATATTAAAAAAATTACCAATTTGAATTTAAAAACCAACTCCTTCAATTAGAAAGGCTATAATTTAATGAAATTTGATGTTGATGAAAAAAAAAAAAGATTAAAGCCAAGTCAATAAATAGAAATTACAAAGCAAATCATGCTAGGATCTAATATTGATCAATCAATGAGTTTATTCAAGTATTTTGTTTCTTTATTGTTCTAAGTTGCAAATTTAAAATAAATAAGTTAATTAATTAATAATAAAAAGATTACATATACAAATACACGCTTAATTTTCCTTGCAACAATATAGAAAAAAATTTCTACAATCATACCTTAGTTTTTTTACTTGTTTATTTATACTCATTTCTATTTATTTATATTAAACATTGATTATAATTTTTATTTTATATTATTTAGATTTTTATAATGTTAAAACAACATCTCATATGAGGGTTAGTGCGTTTATATACACATATTCATGTTCAATTTATATCATCAATTATCTAAAATTCATTATAGCTATATATGCACAATTCTATAATATCACATAACAAAAAACGTTTCAGTGTAAATAGATATATAAATATAACAATGAAATATTTATATACTTTTAAATTAAAATTTGCAATTGTTCATCATCCCGGATACATTTATGTTCATTTTATTTAAAAATAAAATTTGAAAGGCTTAAATATGTCTATTCTATTTGAAAATTTATTTTTTAAAAAAATATCAATCAAATCATACAAACACAAAGAAAAGTTATTAATAAAAAAATATACTTTTTTCTTTTTTTATCTCTCTCCTAATAAAATATTATGTATATTATATTTGAAAATTTATTTTAAAAAAATATGACCAATCAAATCATACAACCATAAGGAAAAAATATTAGTAAAAAAAATACTTTTTTTCTTTTTTTATCTCTCTTCTAAATAAAATAGTATATTTTATTTAAAATTTTATTTTTAAAAAAATATATCTAATCAAATCTGATGTGTGCATTTCATGCACACATATTTATATCTTTAACTTTCTAGTTTAGTAGAATTTTAGGGACTTTTAATAAATTAAAGGACCCTTTCTACCTGTCCGCCCATATGTCGGGCTGTGTATTTGTCAAAGCATAAAACCAGCACATGAAGCACGACCGTGGAACTGACCGTATGTTCTCCCTTGTGGCACTAAAAGTGAGAGATTCGATTAGGGAATGTTTGAAATACCCTCACATCATCACTTGCACTATAAAAGGAAAGAGATGAGATTCAGACATCATCAAGAAGGCAAGGGAGCAACTTAGATAGAAAAACACAAATTAAAAAACCTAGAAGAAAGAGCTGGCTGGAAGTCAAGATTATTCTTTCTTCTCTTTCATCTCTGGTTTTGGCTCAAAGGATCTACTCTATAGTTAGCAAAAGAAACTAAAGTTCGTCTCCGTTTTCTATTATGGACAAGGATGGCTCTAGCGTTAGTTTTTCTTCTTAATCTTGTGTTTTGTAACTTAAAAATGATATGTGAGTAGTTCCCTTAGCTAGTATTGGGGGAAAACTCTTTTGGATAATATTTATGTAATCATCTTTTCTTAATTTAATCTAAGAGGATGTTTTCTTAATTTGTGTGTGTGTGTGTGTGTTTAATGCTTATGAATATGAAGAGCTCCATACTTGTATGGAAAAGAATGAAAGGATGAAGAACTAGAAGGTGAAGTCCCTCGTTGGATCGACCCACACATGAAACTGATAGATAGACTTAGGAATAAGCTATTCTCTTGAGGAACTAGGAACAGTCATAGAAAATAATGGGCCGGAATCATCACCACAAAAGTAGGTGTTCTTATTTCAGAATGTTTGTGTTACATGGAAGAGAGCATGAATATCAATGGATTCCTTCCCCTTCAAGAACCATCCCTTAATAGATCAAAATGGAACCTTAAGACCCATAGTGTTGTTCAATGTTGGTGTTGATACCAACACTAGTGCCTTCCCCATCTGATTACACTAATCTAGCTTGGTTTCATTTTATTTAGTAACTGACTTGTTTTACACTTAGCTTATTTAGATTTAAAAGATTCTCCATCTAATCTTCTAGATAATACAGTTTAGATTCAAACTAATATTTAATCCCCCTATCCCTGAGGATAATATCTTTTTATACTACTGCACGATCTGTATGATTGCAGAGTCGCTAACAAAATCAAACAAATATAAAAAAGTACATATACTTTTTTCTTTTTTTTATCTCTCTCAAAATAAATATTATAAAATAGAATGAAAATAGAATCAAATATTTAAAAATAAAATATAAAAATTTTAAATGTCTAATTGTCATAAATATTTTTATCAAAAAATAAATTTTAAAATGATAAACTTAAAATTTTGAAATGCTTAATTATCTATATGTATTTATTAAAAAAATAATTGTTATAAATTGTATTCAATTAACTAATAAAATGTAATTTTCTAATTGGCTATAACTAAGTTATTTTAGGATATCCAAATTTCATTAAAAACGCTATCGAAACCTCATATTTTTCCTATTTCCACATTTATATAAAGTATAGATAGCTAGAATGGAGACTATAATTGCAATGAAAAAATAAATTGACTGCTACAATTTTCTTTGAGGCTTTGGGTCAACTAATCACTTGTCATGAAGCTCATAAGTTGCATATGAGGTCATATTTTGGATGAGCATATATACGCTACAGCAACTCTACCTCAGCAAGGATAATTAATTTTTGTCAACATATTTGAATAATTAAAACTTTTTCTCTGAAACTCTTTCTATAGTTGCCATAATGTATAGGCTCTACTATAAATAAGGAAAGTATATATACAACTTCCCAAAAGTCCTCAAAAAAACCACCTCCCATACCAAATTATTCGCTTCACGTGAATATAATATACTACTTTTCTGCCTAAAAAAAAGAAACTTCAACAAAAAGTTCCATTTGTAAATTTTAAAGATTTTTAATGAGTAAGGTGAAACAAGGGTAATTTATGTTAATTTTCAAATCACAATGTCACATAACTTCAAGTTGTCATTTTTAATCATTAAATTTTTATTTTTATTTCAACGGTATATCATACACTAGAATCTGATCATTGAAAATACTAGCATGGTATTAAAATAAAACTAGTATTAGAACCCGCGCGATGCACGGAACAATATTAAAGGATGAAATTAGGGATGAAAATGGGACGATACCTGTAAATTATGAACTAGCCGTAACCGTATCCGTCCCAAATCTATTTAAATATTCATTTAAGTACCTGTAACTGAACCCGTTTAAAATTTTATTATTCGTATCCGTCCCAAACCCATTTAAATATCCATTTAAGTTTCCATATCCGAACCCATTTAAAATTTTACTACCTATATCCATTCCAAATCCGTTTAAAGTACTCCTTAAACGGATAGGGTAGCTACACGTTTTAAACTATCCAAACCCAAACTTATTTAAAATGCATTTTTTACTAATAAATAAGTATAGTACCCGCCGGTACCCACAACCAAAACTATTTATTATAGCGGGTACCCAGAGTCTAATACGCGTACCCTATCCATATCTGTTGCGGATAGTAATTTCTGTTGGCTCAAGGGTCAAAATTCTTATCTCGGATTTTGATGATTAATACAAAACAAATAAATTTAAATTATATTATTTGTGCTAATTTTATTTTATGCAGAATTTCTTTGGAAAGAAATCATACAAGGCAAGTCCTACATTGAGTGTGAAGATATTCGAAGATCCTAGTAGCTAGGTATTTTAGGATACTTTGTAGGATAGAGAGAAAATTCATATATGAGCACAAAAATCTATTTCTCTCTCAAAAAAAAAAATATTTTATCGGAAAATTAGTTTCTTCAAAATAATTTATTTTCGAAAATATTCCTTTAAATCGAAAAGATTTATTTTCCTAAAACTAAAGAGATTTCTTCTCTAATGTTTTTGGTAATAAAATCATTCACCTTTTCGGAAATATATTTTGAAAGATCTAAGGTATTTTAAAAGTTATTCTCTTACCTTAAAAATGAAGGAAAATCTCTTTCGGTTTTGGTAAGTGCATCTTTCCGCAAAATAGTTTTTCTCCAAAATAAATGCTGTCAAAAATCTTGTATTTAAAGGAAAGTGAAAATCGTGTTTTATTCTCTTACCAAAAAGGATAAAAATAGATTTTTGGTAACAAAGATTTTCATATCTTCTAAATAAGGAAAGAAGATATTCTGATTTCAAAGTAAAATTCTCTTTCCAAAGGCGACAGCTTCTTAGTTTCCTATATAAAGGAACATTCAAGCCTTAAACATTTGGTGAAGGAAGAGTATTTGTTTTAAGAGCACTCTCTCTCATTGAACGAATCTTTTTCTCTCAAAACTTACTCTACCCCCATTTTCTTTTCATCTCTATACTTAAACGTCTTTATATTTAAAGAAGAAAAGAATTTTTACAGTTACATTTGAAAAACGGTTCTGTGTTCTAATCGATCTTCTAATCTGATAAAACTGTTTTTCCTGTGCTTATATGGGCGTCTCTTTCTGTCTATTTAGATTGTGTAATCTATAGTAGACAGGCTCTTTATTTGTTAAACTTTTGTCTGTAATAGCTTAGGTTAGAAGCTATTGAGATAGAGGTTATCAAGCGACCTTCTCCATGTGTGGGATAGTAATGTCTTGAATTGAGTTTTCTGTACTCTGCCAAAAACAGAAAGGGTTGAGGTTTACTAGAACCTTTGGAAAATCTAGTGGGACAAAAGGGTAGATCTAGGTGTTGATCTATTTGCCTTGTACTGTTGGTTTGTCTCTTACCCTTGAAAAGATATAACATAGTTGAGGATCTCAAGATGCGTCTTGGGGAGTGGATGTAGGCGAGTTAGTGCCGAACCACTATAAATCTCTGTGTTGATCTTTTCTAATTTCTGAAGTTTGCTTGATACTGTCTTTATTTCACTTCCGTTTAATTTTAGAAACGCTAAAACTGTTAATGATTCAGATGTTCTAAAACGGCAATAAGTCTTATCTTTTCTGAACTTTAGAACTCTGGTATTCTAATAAAGTGAATATACCATGTTCTAACTGTTGTTCTATTCATAGTATATTTCACTGATTGGGTTTCTTATTAATGTTCTAAACTTTATGAGGATGTTCTAATCCTGATAGCTTTCCATCATAAAGTCATTCTGGTATTTGATTAAGGCTCTGTGAAGAAGTTCTGAATTTAATAACTGTCCTTCACACAAGCTTTATATGATTTCTCAAACTTTATGAGGAAGTTTCAATTTCTATAACTTTCCTTCATAAAGAAGTTCTGATAGTGTATAAGTCAGTGAGAAGCTATTCTAATCAATAGCTGCACTTCGCACAGACTTTCTATCTTTTATAATTAGAACATTGTGAGGATATTCTAATCCATATTCTATTCTCACAAAGTTCTGTGTGTTTTCCACTGTGCTTAAAATTCTAATTCTTGTTTAGAATTTCTAAAATTTATTTCAGTTTTTGGAAAACCCAATTCACCCCCCTCTTGGGTTATGCCATATATATTCGGGACCCACAATCTGGTATCAGAGCCTTGGCTCTTGACTTACCTAAGCTTAACCACTTAAGAGATAAGATCCCATGGCAACCACAATTCCTCTTTCTTCTTTAGAAGGACAATCTGTTTCTAGACCTCCTTTGTTTAATGGCTCTAATTACTCTTACTGGAAAACTAGAATGGAGAATTTCATGAAATCAGTTGATATAAACTGCTGGAGGAATGTTATCACTAGTCCTCGTATTCCCATGAAAACTGTAGGAGATGAGCTAGTTAGAAAAATAGAAGAAGAATATACCGATGCTGATTGGAATGACATTGCTGTTAATGCCAAAGCTATTAATATTCTTCATTGTGCTTTAGATGCAACTGAATACAACAAATTGTCTGGATGTAAATCTACAACAGAGGTATGGCAAAAACTTAAAGTAACCTATGAGGGTACAAATAGAGTAAAAGAATCCAAAATAAACATCCTTTGGAGAGAATATGAAATGTTTAGTATGAAAGAAGGGGAAACTATTGCAGAATTAAATTCTAGATTTACCAATATAGTTAATCCTTTGAGAACTCTCGGAAAGGAAATTTCAGAAGATGAGCTTGTTAAGAAAATCCTTAGAATTCTACCTAGAAAATGGGATTCTATAGGAACTGTCATGAATTACAAAGAGACTCCTGTCACTTATGATTATCTTATAGGAGCTCTAGTTTCAGAAGAAATGAAATCTTCTTTGACAACAGAAGATAAGAAAAAGAAAGGACTGGCTTTGAGGGTAGATTCTAGTGAAGAAAGTTCTTCTGATCTTGATAGTGATGATTTAGCACTTGTTGCTAAAAGATTTAAAAAGTTCTATAGAAAGGGTGGAAGGCCACAGAAGAAGTTCAACAAAAAGAACTTTCCATCCAAAAATAGTAACTTGCCTAAGAAAGAACCTTCTGAACTGGTTTGTTATGAATGCAACAAACCTGGACATATCAAGCCTAATTGTCCTAAATTGAAAAAGAAGTCAACGAAAGAGAAGCTGAAGCAGGCCTTTGTAGCTGCATGGAGTGATTCAGACAATTCTAATTCTGAGAGCCACAGTGATCAAGAAGAGATTGCTAATATCTGTTTAATGGCTACCATCGATTCTGACTCCAAAGAAATCAGTATTCTGACTTCAACACAGAAAGCTGGAATCAACGAAACAAATGCAACGGTCCATGAGAATGATGAAAGCACTGTAAGTATTTCTGAACCTGAACCAGAAAGTGATCTTCTAAATACTTACAATAATCTTTGCAATGAGTTTGAAAAACTTGTTAAAAAGCATAAAGTTCTAAAGAAAGATTTCAGAAAATTAAAATCTGAAAGTAATCATTTAAAAGATGCTTTTTATCAAGAAGTTACATGCAAAGATCTTATTATAGAAATCAAAGATCTTAAAAGTTGTAATAATCGAGTTTCTGAAAATCTGACACATCTTGAAGAAAAATGCAAAAATCTGAATTCTGAAAATGAATCCTTGAAAACTGAGATTAGAATTCTAAAATCTATTTCAGAATCATTTTCTAAAGAGAAAATAAGTTCTAATAGCATTTCTAAACTGAATCGTGTTTCTAATCAGAAAAATGCTGTTTCTAATGTTGTGACTTTAGAACATCAAAGTTTCAACAAAAAGAAGAACCATAGTGCACCTGTTACCACCAATCCTCCAGGACCCAATATGAGTTGGGTACCTAAATCTGTTTGATCTTTTTAGGTGTGCCTAAGGAGCGAGCTGAAAACAGAGATGTGGTACATGGACAGCGCTTGCTCTAGGCATATGACTGGTGACAAAAAGAAGTTCACCAGATTAGAAAAGAAAAAGGGAGGTACGGTAAGCTTTGGAGACAAAGCAAAAGGTAAAATCGTTGGTATTGGTGTGGTAGGTTCTAATCCTTCAATAGAAGATGTATGCTTAGTAGAAGGATTACATTATAACTTGTTAAGTGTAAGTCAGATTGGTGATAAAAATAGAAGAGTGATCTTTGAACCTTCTCATTGTGAAGTTCAGAACATGCATGATAATAAAACCTTATTCGTTGGAAAAAGGTTTGGAAATATATACCTAGTAGATCTCTCTGATATGCATAACCAGGATATATGTCTAGTATCTATTGATAATTCTAGTTGGTTATGGCATAGAAGACTTGGAAATGTAAGCATGCACCTTATTTCTAAATTGTCTAAGAAAGATTTGGTTCGTGGTTTGCCAAAATTAAAATTTGAAAAAGATCACATTTGTGATGCTTGTCAAATGGGCAAACAAACCAGAACTTCTTTTAAATCCAAGGGCATGGTTTCTACTTCTAGACCTTTAGAATTGCTACACCTTGATTTATTTGGTCCAATTACTCCTTCTAGTCTTGCAGGAAAATTCTATGCATTTGTTATTGTAGATGATTACTCAAGATTCACCTGGACACTCTTCCTTAGAAATAAGGATGAGTCATATGACATGTTTGTTTATCTTTGCAAGAGAATACAAAATGAGAAAGGTTACAACATCACGGCAATTAGAAGTGATCATGGAGGAGAATTTGAAAATCAGAAATTCGATGCTTTTTGCAACGAGTCAGGAATCTTCCATAACTTCTCAGCACCTAGAACACCTCAACAAAATGGAGTGGTGGAACGCAAGAATAGAACACTTCAAGAGATGGCTAGAACCATGCTAAGTGATTCTAATCTACCAAAGTATTTCTGGGCAGAAGCAGTTAACACTGCCTGTTATATTCTAAACAGGGCTTTGGTAAGATCTAATCTTAAAAAGACTCCATATGAGCTATACAAAGGTAGAAAGCCAAATATTGGTTATTTTCATATTTTTGGGTGCAATGCTTTATTTTAGATAACAAGAAAAATTATCTTGCTAAATTTGATGCTAAATCTTATGAAGGGATTTTTCTGGGATATTTTAATAATAGTAAAGCATATAGAGTATTTAATAAAAAGACTCTAGTTGTAGAAGAATCTATTCATGTTGTGTTTGATGAAACTGACTCTACTTCTAGAACATTAGAAAGTGATGATGCTGTAGATTCTAATCCTGAAAAGCAGAATGAGCAATCAGAACAACTAGAACAGCCAGAAAGCAATTAGAACATCAATAGTCAGGCTGAACCGGAATTAGAACATGAAGATTAGAACATAGTTGAAAGTCAAATGCCAGAAACAGAAAATGAAGATTCTCAATTACCAAAAGAATGGCGATTTCATAAGTATCATCCCCAAGAAGACATAATGGATAACCCCTCAGAAAGGATGATGACTAGAGCTCAACTTAGAAGATATTTTGGTAATGTTGCTTTCGTTTCTCAATTAGAACCTAAAAATTTAGAAGATGCTCAAAATGATGAAAGTTGGATTCGTGCTATGCAAGAAGAGCTAAATCAATTTGAGATAAACCAAGTTTGGAAACTTGTTTCTAGACCTAAAAACCATTCTGTTATTGGAACAAAATGGGTGTTTAGAAATAAGCTTGATGAACATGGTAATGTTGTGAGAAATAAAGCAAGATTAGTGGCTCAAGGGTACAACCAAGAAGAAGGCATCGATTTTGATGAAACCTTTGCTCCGGTTGCTAGACTTGAGGCCATTAGAATGCTTTGTACATTTGCATGCTTTAAAAACTTCATGTTGTATCAAATGGGTGTGAAAAGTGCTTTTCTAAACGGTTTTCTAAATGAAGAAGTGTATGTAGAACAACCTCCGAGCTTTGAAATCTTTAATAAACCTAATCATGTTTACAAACTTACTAAAGCTCTTTATGGTTTAAAGCAAGCTCCTAGAGCTTGGTATGAAAGATTGAGTAAGTTTCTATTAGAAAATGGTTTTTCAAGAGGAAAGGTTGATACAACACTATTTATCAAAAATAAAGCACATGATATTCTAGTTGTACAAATTTATGTTGATGACATAATCTTTGGTTCTACTAATGACCTTCTTTGTAAGGAATTTTCTAAGATTATGCAGGGTGAGTTCGAAATGAGTATGATAGGAGAATTAAACTTCTTCCTTGGACTTCAAATCAAACAATGTTAGAATGGAATTTTCATTAATCAAGAAAGTATACTAGAGAGTTGTTGAAACGATTCAAAATGGAAAATGCCAAGGTATGTAGTACACCAATGAGTCCATCGTCAAAATTAGAAAAAGATGAAAAAGGCAAGGACGTGGATATCAAGCTGTTTAGAAGTATGATTGGTTCTTTACTATATCTAACGGCAAGTAGACCAGACATACACTTTAGTGTTTGTCTATATGCAGATTTCAATCGTGTCCCAAAGAATCTCATTTAATTGCTGTAAAAAGAATACTAAGATATCTTTGTGGAACTTCTAATCTGGGTCTGTGGTATTCTAAAGATGATACATTTGATCTTGTTGGGTATAGTGATTCTAATTTTGCAGGAAGCAGAATAGATAGAAAAAGCACGTCTGGAACTTGTCAATTTTTGGGTAGCGCCCTTGTATCATGGTTTAGCAAGAAACAGACATCTGATGCTCTCTCTACTGCAGAAGCAGAATATGTTGCTGCTGAAAGTTGTGTGGCACAAGTTCTATGGATAAAACAACAGTTGGCAGACTATGGACTGAAATTAGAAACAGTACCTATCAAATGTGACAACATAAGCGCCATTAATTTATCCAAGAATCCAGTTCAGCATTCTAGAACCAAGCATATAGAACTCAGACATCACTTCATACGTGATCATGTACAAAAAGGTGATATCGTGATTGAGTTCATTCCCACAGAAAAACAATTGGCAGATATCTTTACAAAACCTTTGAATGAAAGTCAATTCTGTGCAATTAGAAGAGAACTTGGTATGTTAGTTCTAAACTCGTAACTTTAGAACACTGTAAGTATGTTCTAAACTGCTTTCTAATTTCGAGAATAGAAGATTTGCTATGTTCTAATTTTTATTCTGTGTGAAAATTGATTTTTGTCTAAAAACGCACATTGCTCTTTTATGACTTTCTAAAGTCATTATCAGAATCCTGCTTTAGACTAAAACAGTTATTTTATTGTGTTTGTCTTTATTATGTTTTCGTGTCTTTAGTGCTTTGGCGGTTTTAGGGTTTTTTTTTTTGTTTTTTTTTTGTTGTGTTTTTGTTTTGTTTTATTTCCTTTATTTATTTAGTTTCTTTTGTCTTATTTGTCGTTTTGAATTCCATTTAAAAACTGTTCTTTATTTCTTTCTTCCGCCACTTAAGCGTCTCTATTTTGTGTTAACTGTTTAGCATTCTCTTTATCTTCTCTTTGCAAACTGAAACCCTAAGTTGCTTTTGAGTTTTGAAATCCGCAACAATGGCCGAATCCAGTTCAAACTCCTCTTCAGACTCTCTTACCGAGCAAGAGCTTCAACTTTTGAAGAAGCTCTCAAAGAAGTATGAACAGAAGGAGTTGAAGGAGAAAAAGGCAAAAGAAAAACCTAAGAAAAGAAAAATCGAAACAGGTACTTCACAGAAACAAGTAGCAAAAGCTCATGACAAAGGTAAGTCGGTTCTCTCAACTAACCCTCTTATGGACTCCAATGTGATTGACTGGAAGTTGTTTTGGTGGTGATGAGTTTAACTTTAAGGAACTTTTTGAGTTCCAAGGCTGGATGAAGTTTCTGTCTTTAAATGTGCTGTGTTATGAGAATTTAGTGAAGGAGTTTTATGGCTCGTTAAAGGTCAATGGAACAGAGGCAATCTCTGTGAAACTCCAGGGTGAGACCAGAGAGTTATCGTATGATGATTTTGGGAGAATTTTTGGTGACTCCAAATGCTGGGTCCAGAGTGACCAAAATCAAAGACGTGTCTAGGGTTAGTGACTACAAAAAGGAAGACTTTGTGAGAAAAATAGTGAAAAAGTTGTCTGCAGATAAACAGGGCTCGATAGAATGCTCTAACTTAACAGAGAGCATGAAATGGCTGTACAAGCTTATCGTTCATTATATCTATCCAAAGAGCGCCTCTTTGACATATGTGAATCAGGTAAATTGTGTATAATGTGGCACATTGTTGAGAGAAAACCCCTCAACCTATGTCACATTATTTTTGATAAGCTACAGAACAATCCCAAGAAGTTACCCTACGGGATGATTCTTACACCAGTTTTTGAGTTTTTGAATGTTAATTTGGACGAGCATGTTGGTAGTTCTGTTTCTAAGTTGGACAGCGGGTCCTTGAAGATGAAAGATGAGGAAGAAGAGAAAGAAAAGAAAGAAAAAGAAGAAAAGGAAGAGAAAATGAAGGAAGAAAAGGAAAAAGAAGAAATTGAAAAACAAAAGAAAGTAAAAAAAGAAGCTGAAAAGAAGAAAGAAAAAGGAAAAGGGAAGTTAGAGGAAATAGTAAAAGAAGAGAGGAAATCTGAAGAGAAAGAAGAGGAAAAGAAGTCAGCAGAAAAGGCAGAAGAAGAGGAAGAAGGAACACAGGAAGAAGAATTAGAAGAGGAAAGAAAAGAAGAAACAGAAAAAGAGAGTACTGTAGAGAAAGAGGAATCAGAAAAAGAAACAAGGAAGATAGAAGAGCCTGAGAAATCAGAAAAGGGGAAGAAAGTGGAAGAAGGCAGTGATGCTGAAACTGAGAAGCTAGAGATTAGCGATGAAGAAAAGACAACTGAAGATAAGACAGAACAAGAGTCTGAGTTGCTATCTGCGCAAAGAAGCAGGAAAATTATGCTGGGGAGAATAGAAAAGGAACTCATAGAGGAGCATAACAAGGAAATTGATGAGGCAATACAGCAGTGTCAAACTATTATTGAACAAAATCAATCACTCGTCAAAACCTTGGAGAAAATGAAGGATGTGAACATGAGGAAGTTAGCTACTCTAAAGGTGAAAGGAACACCCTACGTTCCCTCCTCAGAGAAGCCAAAGAATGTGAAGCATATTGCTGGCAAGCACAGAACACATGGAAGAAAACCTCCACTACATCCATCTTCTAAAAGGACAGAAAGCTCTTCTGAAACTGCTCCAGCTCAGCCTTTAAGGAGTTCTAAAAGACTTAGAACTGGTCCTAAGCCTCTTTGATCTGTTTTTTATATATCTTGAACAATTTATTTGCTTTATCTTTGTAGGATTATATTTGTGGAACTGTTTATTTTTTCTGTGATTTTGTCTAACCCTTTTTATATGATGACAAAAAGGGGGAGAACAGGTATTTTGGTGATATTCTGAACACTATTGGTGCGTACGTGGCAACCAAAGTACTTATATTGTGGTTATCTGTGTGCTAATATTTTCTAATCTGTATGTTTATCGTTTTCTAATATGGTCTATTTTGGTGAGCTATATTTTCTATATGTTAAGCTGTGTGATTTTAGAACTTAGATTCTTATTCTAACGACTGTTTTTGCAGGTTGGACATAAGATCCTTTGTTCTATTTCTAATATCAGTTTCTATTCTTTTGCTCTGACCATATGTTTTGTTTATTAGAACTTAGAACATCTTGTTAATCTCTGCTAGTTCTAATATATATATGCCCTGATTGTTAGAACTTAGAATATCTTGCCTATTTTTGCTAGTTCTAAAAATCAGTTTCTAAAAAGGCCTTCCTAGTTCTAATTTTCATAAAACAGTTTTACTGCATCTATTCAGGGGGAGCAAACTACATGTTCTAAATTGCTTCATATTAAAAATCTTTTGGCATGTTTAGAACTTATATGCATAAAATTCAGGGGGAGCACATGTTTTTATGTTTGCTAAATTTATTGGTTTTGTCATCATCAAAAAGGGGGAGAGTGTTGGCTCCAGGGTCAAAATTCTTATCTCAGATTTTGATGATTAATACAAAACAAATAAATTTAAATTATATTATTTGTGCTAATTTTATTTTATGTAGAATTTCTTTGGAAAAAAATCATACAAGGCAAGTCCTACATTGAGTGTGAAGATATTCAAAGATCCTAGTAGCTAGGTATTTTAGGATACTTTGTAGGATAGAGAGAAAATTCATATATGAGCACAAAAATCTATTTCTCTCTCAAAAAGAAAAATATTTTATCGGAAAATTAGTTTCTTCAAAATAATTTATTTTCGAAAATATTCCTTTAAATCGAAAAGATTTATTTTCCTAAAACTAAAGAGATTTCTTCTCTAATGTTTTTGGTAATAAAATCATTCACCTTTTCGGAAATATATTTTGAAAGATCTAAGGTATTTTAAAAGTTATTCTCTTACCTTAAAAATGAAGGAAAATCTCTTTCGGTTTTGGTAAGTGCATCTTTCCGCAAAATAGTTTTTCTCCAAAATAAATGCTGTCAAAAATCTTGTATTTAAAGGAAAGTGAAAATCGTGTTTTATTCTCTTACCAAAAAGGATAAAAATAGATTTTTGGTAACAAAGATTTTCATATCTTCTAAATAAGGAAAGAAGATATTCTGATTTCAAAGTAAAATTCTCTTTCCAAAGGCGACAGCTTCTTAGTTTCCTATATAAAGGAACATTCACGCCTTAAACATTTGGTGAAGTAAGAGTATTTATTTTAAGAGCACTCTCTCTCATTGAACGAATCTTTTTCTCTCAAAACTTACTCTACCCCCATTTTCTTTTCATCTCTATACTTAAACGTCTTTATATTTAAAGAAGAAAAGAATTTTTACAGTTACATTTGAAAAACGGTTCTGTGTTCTAATCGATCTTCTAATCTGATAAAACTGTTTTTCCTATGCTTATATGGGCGTTTCTTTCTGTCTATTTAGATTGTGTAATCTATAGTAGACAGGCTCTTTATTTGTTAAACTTTTGTGTGTAATAGCTTAGGTTAGAAGCTATTGAGATAGAGGTTATCAAGCGACCTTCTCCATGTGTGGGATAGTAATGTCTTGAATTGAGTTTTCTGTACTCTGCCAAAAACAGAAAGGGTTGAGGTTTACTAGAACCTTTGGAAAATCTAGTGGGACAAAAGGGTAGATCTAGGTGTTGATCTATTTGCCTTGTACTGTTGGTTTGTCTCTTACCCTTGAAAAGAGATAACATAGTTGAGGATCTCAAGATGCGTCTTGGGGAGTGGATGTAGGCGAGTTAGTGCCGAACCACTATAAATCTCTGTGTTGATCTTTTCTAATTTCTGAAGTTTGCTTGATATTGTCTTTATTTCACTTCCGTTTAATTTTAGAAACGCTAAAACTGTTAATGATTCAGATGTTCTAAAACGGCAATAAGTCTTATCTTTTCTGAACTTTAGAACTCTGGTATTCTAATAAAGTGAATATACCATGTTCTAACTATTGTTCTATTCATAGTATATTTCACTGATTGGGTTTCTTATTAATGTTCTAAACTTTATGAGGATGTTCTAATCCTGATAGCTTTCCATCATAAAGTCATTCTGGTATTTGATTATGGCTCTGTGAAGAAGTTCTGAATTTAATAACTGTCCTTCACACAAGCTTTATATGATTTCTCAAACTTTATGAGGAAGTTTCAATTTCTATAACTTTCCTTCATAAAGAAGTTCTGATAGTGTATAAGTCAGTGAGAAGCTGTTCTAATCAATAGCTGCACTTCGCACAGACTTTCTATCTTTTATAATTAGAACATTGTGAGGATATTCTAATCCATATTCTATTCTCACAAAGTTCTGTGTATTTTCCGCTGTGCTTAAAATTCTAATTCTTGTTTAGAATTTCTAAAATTTATTTCAGTTTTTAGAAAATCCAATTCACCCCCCTCTTGGGTTGTGTCATATATATTCGGGACCCACAATTTCATTACCCGTATACATCTAAAACGCATTTATAACTATCCGTACATTCATTAAATAGATCGGAGCGAAGTGGGTACCCTAAAATATCCGTCTCACTTCCATCTCTTTCTAGATGAAATAATCTTTTATAACATCATTCTATTATCACAAAATTGTATAATAAAATGATCATGAAATGCATTTCAAAATTATATCTCATTGAGATATGCTGAAAAAACTGTAATGCTAAGATGTGCCTTTTTAAATATCCTAAGAAATCTTTAACCAAGGTGTGCAATAGCAAAAGTCATGCATGGTATGACTGCATAAAAAAATACACACACACTATTCTTGCAAATGATAGTAAGACTTATAATCATTTTAATTTTCGTACCATCTTAATAGATAATTTTCATAAAAATTTGAGATTATACTTGTATAAAAAGGAAAGTTCTATTTTTATTATAAATATATATCTTTATTATATATATGTATATGTACATCTGCATATTTATTTTTAATATCTATTTTTTAATATTCATTTTGAGGAATGAAAAGACACATTAATATATAATTAATATATATCTCACTCTCCTTTTATATATTATTTAGATTTAAATTTAATTGAATGACATTATTTTGATTTTTAATTAATCGTGTTAAGATTAAATACATAATGCAGGACATATAATAGATTCAACTCAAGTTGATCAAAGTTTGAATAACAATTTATTCAATTTGCAAGGCTTGGGCTATATGTATTTTTAATATAATTTTATATTAATTTAATGGCATTATTTTGATGGAGATGCAATTAATAGATATTATCTTGATAAAGTCACTATCTGAAAATATAAAATAATTAATCTCCTTACAATTGTGCTAAATAACTGCTCTATAATTGCTTTTGGTAATTTGACAGACTTACACTTGGCTGTCATTTAAGATAAATTTCTCTATTGTTATATATTATATAGATATTTCATTTAAAAAATTATATTTTCTCCTAATACATTACCAACTAATTCATTTAAAACATAAGTTTAAAGGACAAAATAGTAGAATAATTTTTTGCTCTGCCATTTGTATTTTGCGGCATTTTTTTTCTTCTCTTTCTCATGTTCCTTCTGATAGAGATATACTATTAACCATGCATATGTAATAGTATAGCTATGAATGATTTTCTATTGACGATTATTTCTTTGTATTTAATTGGAAATTTGCATTAAATAAATGTTATTAGCATATGAACAATAATTGTGATTAGTACATTTTGTATGTATTTAATTGGAACAAGTAGAGAATGGATGTTTAATACTGACTGTTAAACATATTCTCTAGGACATTAGAAATAATGTTTATTGTTCTTAATCTTGATTTATTTTAATATGAGCAAACATTGATTGTCTTGTGCTTTGATTCATTAAAGGGTGAGTTTCATTATTGGAATAATATTCTCGGTGAATTGGGCAAAGATTTTTTGTGTTTGTGAAATATTAATTAATGATAGAATCCATGTCTCGGTTTAGAGATTGATGATGCACTTTAAGTAAGCTTATAAGGTTTCATAGTGTAAACCCTGCATGTAGATATTGAATCCGACACATGAAATAAGTTGAGCGAAAATCTTAAAGTTATATTGTGATTTAAATAAATTGTCAGTAAGTTATTTAAATGACAGCATCTGTAATCTTAACGTGGGGAACATTATTTTATTATGTTGTGGAATTGTAAAATAAATAAGGAGTTCAGTCATGAGTTTTTAGTGGAATAATTCATGATTAATTATAATAAGAATATGTTGGTCTATATAAGTTCTTATTACAATTAGTAGCCTGATTTATTTTATTCCTGCGGTCCCTGTAGTACCCTAATTATTTGGAAAGTTAAGGGTGTACTAAATAATAATAATAGATAAATTATTTAGTTTTAAAATAATTGATAATTATTTTAATTAAATAATTTTTTATTTAATTTATTTTATATTAAAAAAATATCTTCCTATCGAAGAGAAGTTTTTTTTTAATATAAGATTGAAAAACCCTAAGAATAGAGATACGCACGTTATTTTATTCTCTGCCACTCAGAGAGTTCCAAAAGGGAGATAGTTAGGGATTACTGCAGAAGATCGTGGGTGACACCAAGATCTCTGGAAAGAAGACCGGTGAGCGATTTTGCGCTTCAAGAGGTCAGTTTATTGATTTGTTCGATAATGTTTTTAGTTTGCCTCATATGGTTTCGATGAGGGTTGTTTCCTCTTTATACCCGCTCCCATCAATTGGTATCAGAGCTGACATTCCATTGCCTAGTCGTAGTGGAAGAAATGTTAGTCGACCAGTAAATCAACATCAGCCTGAATATTCAGTACCTAACATTTCACTACCACCTGAAAGTAGTGGGAGTTATGTAGAAACTGAAGTGGCAACTGTTGATCCAAATATACAGGAGCACCATGTTGGGGCTTCTAACATTTCATCACCAGGAGGCAATGAAATGTTAGAAGCCCCAACATGGTGCTCCTGTATATTTGGATCAACAGCTGCCACTTCAGTTTCTACATAACTCCCACTACTTTCAGGTGGTAGTGAAATGTTAGGTACTGAATATTCAGGCTGATGTTGATTTACTGGTCGACTAACATTTCTTCCACTACGACTAGGCAATGGAATGTCAGCTCCAACCATTGATGGTTTAGGTTGTTGTTCTAATGGAAAGGTTCTAGTTGGCATATTTTCTCCTCTCAATTCATACAAGGCTAATTGACTTTTGGGAATATGGTTTTTAATATAGTCTTCCTCAAGATAATGTGCATTGGTGCTAACAATGACCGTTTTATCTTGAGAACTATAAAATAAACCACCTTTCGTTCCTCTAGGATATCCAATAAAGAAGCATAAGTCTGTTTTTGATTCCAACTTATCTGCTTTCCCTTTCAGCACATGGGCTGGACAACCCCACATCCGAACATGTCTTAGACTTGGCTTTCGCCCAGTCCACAGTTCTGTAGGAGTTTTAGGTACCGACTTAGATGGAACCAAATTCAGAATATATGCTGATGTAATTATTTGCATTTCTTCCCCATCGGAAGATGTCATGTTTTAATATAATTACTGAACTAGTCTAATTTGTCTGTATTGATTTAACTCTCCATCTGAGTAAATTAATTAGTGACATGAATCAGATGTAATATTTTCTCACACATTAATGTTAATTTAAGAGGCATGTTATCTCCCATCGAGTAGTATGTGCCGGTCTTATTTAATTATAATATGCAAAACATGTGATTGGTTGAATTCTCCCATCGAGGTTGCTATTCATGAATGTTGTGAATGTGTATTTTTTTTGAATTGTGATATCAATGTTGTATATTTGCAATTTTGATTTATTCAATGTTTATTATTGATATTCTATTTTTGTTTAATGCATGATATAGAAATGGCATCATTCAGTCCCCTTGCAAACATCTTAACCCAAAACAAACTTGAGGGTCCAAACTATATTGACTGGAAGAGGAATTTGGACATTTTGCTTACTGCTGAGGAGTATAAGTTTGTGCTTACTGAAGTTTGTCCTGAAAAACCCGGTGAGGGTGCCTCTGAGGAGGTCACCAGAGCTTACCAGAAATGGGTTAAAGCTGATGAGATGGCGCGATGTTACATTTTGGCTTCTGTGTCAAATGTTTTGCAACATCAGCATCAGAAGATGGACACAGCTTTTGACATGCTCGAAAATCTCAAGGAGATGTTTGGAGATCAAACTAGTGCAGCAAGGCAAAATGCACTGAGGGAGATTCTTACTTCCAAAATGGAGGAGAGAACTCCAGTTAGAACTCATGTCTTGAAGATGATGAGTCTTCTGAATGACATGGAGGTTCTTGGTGCTGAGGTTGACAATGCTACACAGATAGAAATGATCTTGAACACTTTGCCAGCCAGTTTTCAGCAGTTTCGTTTGAACTATAACATGAATAAGATGGATTTCACTCTGTCTAAGTTGCTGAATGAGCTGGTGGCTGCTGAGACTATCATTAAGCAAGGAGCTGCACCTGTTGTGCTTAATGTTGAGCGAGGTTCTTCTTCTGCCCAGAACAAGGGTAAGAAGAATAAAAATGCTCACAAGGCTAAGCCTAAAACAAGTGGTTCATCTACTAGTGCAAGTGTTGCTGTGAAAAAGCCTAAGGGTAAGTGTTTTCACTGCAAGCAACCTGGGCACTGGAAGTCACAATGTCCAACATGGTTAGCCAAGAAGAAGCAAGGTATGTCTCTATTTTATATGCTGATAGTTGAAACTTGTTTAGCGGTGTTGACTACACTCCAATGGTGTGTAGATTCTGGAGCCACTAATCATGTCTGCAATTCATTGCAGGGGTTTCAGGTAACTCGTCAGCTAAATAAAGGAGATGTAAGCATTTTTCTAGGAGATGGCACAGAAGTTGCAGTTCTAGCTATAGGAAATGTTTCTTTGAATTTTGAGAATAATAGAACATTGTTTTTGAAGGATGTTTTATATGTACCTTCAATTAGAAGGAATTTAATTTCAGTTTCTAGTTTGAGCAAGAATGGATATTCGGTTTGTTTTAATGAATTTTCTGATGATTCTGTCGTTATTAAATTTAGAAAACAAATGATATGTTCTGGCTCAATGATTGATGATCTTTTTATTCTCAAAGTTTCACCTGAACTGCAAATTCCTAATTCTGAAGTTAATAACTTTGATGTCATTGTTCCATTGAAAAGAAAACATCCTATTGAATTTAGTCATACCTATTTGTGGCACTTAAGGCTTGGTCATATTAATTTAGATAGGATTTCTAGGTTGGTCAAGGATGGACCATTGAGTTCATTGAAAGTGGAGGCACTACCAACCTGTGAATCTTGTTTAGAAGGTAAAATGACTAAGAGGCCTTTTCCTATAAAGGGTAATAGAACTAATGATGTACTTGAATTAATTCATTTTGATTTGTGTGGTCCAATGAGTGTCCAAGCTAGGGGTGGTTTTGAGTATTTTGTGACTTTCACAGATGATTACTCGAGATATGGATACATTTACCTGTTGCGCCGTAAGTCTGAATGCTTTGAGAAATTCAAAGAGTTCAAGGCAGAAACGAAGAAACGACATGGAAAATATATCAAGTCGTTACGGTCTGACCGTGGTGGCGAATACCTCTCTAGGGAATTCATTACTTATTTATCAGAATAAGGAATTACTTCACAGTTGTCTGCACCTGGTATGCCACAACAGAATGGTGTAGCAGAAAGAAGAAATAGGACGCTTGTGGAAATGGTTAGATCAATGATGAGTTATTCAGATTTGCCCATTTCGTTTTGGGGGTATGCCATAGAAACAGCAGCATATATTCTGAATTTGGTTCCATCTAAGTCAGTACCTAAAACTCCTACAGAACTGTGGACTGGGCGAAAGCCAAGTCTAAGACATGTTCGGATGTGGGGTTGTCCAGCCCATGTGCTGAAAGGGAAAGCAGATAAGTTGGAATCAAAAACAGACTTATGCTTCTTTATTGGATATCCTAGAGGAATGAAAGGTGGTTTATTTTATAGTTCTCAAGATAAAACGGTCATTGTTAGCACCAATGCACATTATCTTGAGGAAGACTATATTAAAAACCATATTCCCAAAAGTCAATTAGCCTTGTATGAATTGAGAGGAGAAAATATGCCAACTAGAACCTTTCCATTAGAACAACAACCTAAACCATCAATGGTTGGAGCTGACATTCCATTGCCTAGTCGTAGTGGAAGAAATGTTAGTCGACCAGTAAATCAACATCAGCCTGAATATTCAGTACCTAACATTTCACTACCACCTGAAAGTAGTGGGAGTTATGTAGAAACTGAAGTGGCAGCTGTTGATCCAAATATACAGGAGTACCATGTTGGGGCTTCTAACATTTCATTGCCTCCTGGTGATGACAGACATATTGAAGTTCCAGAACATGATCAAGATGTAGTCCCACCAGTCATGGACTTGCCGGCTTTACAGCCACAGCAAGATGAAGGTGTGATTGCAGAACCTGTAGTACTTCGTCGTAGTGGGAGAATTAGACAACCACCGGTTCAATATACACTTTTGGGAGAAGCTTTTGATAGAATCCCTGAAGAAGTGAATATTGAACCTGTCTGTTACGATGAAGCACTACAAGATAAAGATGCTGATAAGTGGCTTGTAGCTATGAAATCTGAGATGGAGTCCATGTACTCTAATCAAGTCTGGGAACTTGTAGAACCACCTGAAGGGGTTAAACCCATCGGATGCAAATGGATGTATAAGAAAAAGAGGGGTATAGACGGTAAAGTGCAAACTTATAAGGCAAGGCTTGTTGCGAAAGGGTTTACTCAGAAAGAAGGGATCGATTATGAGGAAACTTTTTCGCCGGTAGCCATGCTAAAGTCTATTAGAACTCTTCTATCCATTGCAGCTCATTATGATTATGAGATTTGGCAAATGGATGTCAAGACAGCTTTCCTAAATGGAAGTCTTAATGAATGCATCTATATGAAGCAACCAGAAGGTTTCATAAACAATGGACAAGAAAATTTGCTTTGCAAATTGAATAGGTCCATTTATGGGCTTAAACAAGCATCTAGGTCATGGAATACTTGTTTTGACCAGCGATTAAAAGTTTTGGCTTTGATCAGTGTCATGATGAGTCTTGTGTGTATAAGAAATGGAATGGTAGTAAGGTTGTTTTTCTGGTACTATATGTGGATGATATTCTGCTTATAGGGAATTGTGTAGGTATGTTGAATTCTGTCAAAGATTGGCTATCCTAACGTTTTGATATGAAGGATTTGGGAGAGGCTGCTCATATTCTTGGGATTAAGCTTATGCGAGATCGCAAGAAAAGGATGATTGGTTTATCTCAAGCACTTTATATTGATACCATTCTTGCTCGTTTCAGCATGCAGGATTCCAAGAAGGGTTTTCTTCCCTTCAGACATGGAATCACTCTATCTAAGGACCAATGTCCTAAGACACCTGAGGAGATAGAGAACATGAAGGCAGTTCCATATGCTTCTGCAGTTGGAAGCCTTATGTATGCAATGTTGTGTACCAGACCTGATATCTGTTTTGCTGTTGGCATGGCTAGCAGATTTCAATCTAATCCTGGGCGAGAACACTGGACTGCAGTCAAGCATATAATCAAGTACTTGAAAAGGACTAGGGATTATATGTTAGTTTATCAATCTGACGATCTTGTACCCATTGGGTATACAGATTCAGATTTTCAGACTGATAAGGACTCTCGGAAGTCAACCTCTGGTAATGTTTTTGTCTTGGGAGGTGGAGCCATAAGTTGGAGGAGTATTAAGCAAACTTGTGTTGCTGACTCCACCATGGAAGCTGAATATGTGGCAGCTTCTGAAGCTGCAAAGGAAGCTGTATGGCTTAGGAACTTCCTTATGGATCTAGGCGTAGTTTCTTCAGTGAAATTGCCTATTACACTTTATTGTGATAATAGTGGGGCAGTTGCAAACTCGAAGGAGCCACGGAGCCATAAAAGAGCAAAACACATTGAGAGGAAGTATCATTTGATACGAGACATGTTTCAAAGGGGAGATGTGGTAGTGACAAAGATTGCATCGGAAAACAACCTGGCAGATCCTTTTACAAAAAGCTTACCAGCAAAGACTTTTGACAGTCATGTAGAAGGAATGGGAGTTAAAGTTATTGATGCATGGTTATGAGTCTAAGTGGGAGATTGATAGAGATATACTATTAACCATGCATATGTAATAGTATAGCTATGAATGATTTTCTATTGACGATTATTTCTTTTTATTTAATTGGAAATTTGCATTAAATAAATGTTATTAGCATATGAACAATAATTGTGATTAGTACATTTTGTATGTATTTAATTGGAACAAGTAGAGAATGGATGTTTAATACTGACTGTTAAACATATTCTCTAGGACATTAGAAATAATGTTTATTGTTCTTAATCTTGATTTATTTTAATATGAGCAAACATTGATTGTCTTGTGCTTTGATTCATTAAAGGGTGAGTTTCATTATTGGAATAATATTCTCGGTGAATTGGGCAAAGATTTTTTGTGTTTGTGAAATATTAATTAATGATAGAATCCATGTCTCGGTTTAGAGATTGATGATGCACTTTAAGTAAACTTATAAGGTTTCATAGTGTAAACCCTGCAGGTAGATATTGAATCCGACACATGAAATAAGTTGAGCGACAATCTTAAAGTTATATTGTGATTTAAATAAATTGTCAATAAGTTATTTAAATGACAGCATCTGTAATCTTAACGTGGGGAACATTATTTTATTATGTTGTGGAATTGTAAAATAAATAAGGAGTTCAGTCATGAGTTTTTAGTAGAATAATTCATGATTAATTATAATAAGAATATGTTGGTCTACATAGGTTCTTATTACAATTAGTAGCCTGATTTATTTTATTCCTGCGGTCCCTGTAGTACCCTAATTATTTGGAAAGTTAAGGGTGTATTAAATAATAGATAAATTATTTAGTTTTAAAATAATTGATAATTATTTTAATTAAATAATTTTTTATTTAATTTATTTTATATTAAAAAAATATCTTCCTATCGAAGAGAAGTTTTTTTTTAATATAAGATTGGAAAACCCTAAGAATAGAGATACGCACGTTATTCTATTCTCTGCCACTCAGAGAGTTCCAAAAGAGAGATAGTTAGGGATTACTGCAGAAGATCGTGGGTGACACCAAGATCTCTGGAAAGAAGACCGGTGAGCGATTCTGCGCTTCAAGAGGTCAGTTTATTGATTTGTTCGATAATGTTTTTAGTTTGCCTCATATGGTTTCGATGAGGGTTGTTTCCGCTTTATACCCGCTCCCATCACCTTCATAATCATGACTCTTCTTTTAGTGAAATATGCAGTTTTTAGTGTCATGTACCATTTCGATTGATAAATTCCAGTAGGTGACCTTCTGTTGAAATAAAAAAAAATTAAAGTTGAATGATTAAAAAAATATTATTTTGAAAACCGAACTGGTCCATAAACTAGTGAAGGTAGAGATTCACTAAACCACATGGTTCAATTGCATTCAATATGATTCAATCAGATTTTTATATATAATATTTTTAAATATATTTGTTAAATACAATTGAAAATATAGGTTATAAAAAAATAAATTTGATACTAACAAAAAAAGGCTCAGATTTGGCTTTTACAAAAAGAATAAAAAAAATTAATAAATGAGATTAAAAAAAAATAAAATATGACTAAATTTAATACTAAAACAAAAAATTAATTACTAGCATAAAATAGAATATTATTTTTCATATTTTCCTTTAAAATTAAGCAATTTAATTGTTTTGATTAACAAAAGAAGATTTTGAGCTTAGAAATAAAGAGGCGAAAAAGTTAAAAAATCAGTAATCCAGAATTTTAACACTACAAAAAAATGCTTTTTAGCTACCGATTTAAGCGGCCGATGGTAATATGTCGCTAATTAGCGATGGATCTAGAGCCACCTACGAGAGAAATGTATCGCGTAACCTTTGCAATTTTACCGATTGCATCAGCAACAACTAGCGACAGAGTTAGTGACCGATATCGCGACCAAGGTGACATCTGTCGCTATTTCTCGTGTAAAAAATTGGCACCAACCATTGCTACAGAACAGTGAGAACTTAGCGACGAAGGAAGCGACGGAGTAGCTACCGCCTCATATTTTGTCGTTATATTTGGTGCCACTTATTTGGCAGGAATAAGAAGCGGACAGATTAGCGACCACTTTGCGACAGCTGTGATAATCAAAATTCTATTATTTTTAGCAACTGGTATGGTCGGTCGCCAAAGTTTTAGGGCGATTGAGTCGCCTTCCTCTCTCACACAAGACTGAAATTTCAGTCTCACACCTCTCTCTCTCTCTCTCTGTCGCCTCTGCCCTCTGTTGCCTCTCTCCCTGTCTCACTCCAGCACTGGTGGAGTTGTCCGGTGAAAATTTCTTGTTTTGTCAATTACTTTTTGTTTGTTATTATTTGTTATGGTTATTTTGGTCATTTGTTTGATTTGTTTGTTGATTTTTGTTTATTTTTTGGTTTTTTCTTTTGTTTATTTACACTGAGATGGTAATCTGTAGATTGTTTGTTAGTTTTTTTTTTTTTGTTTGTTTTTAGTTATTAGTTTGTTAATTTTAGTTTGTTGATTAGTTTGTTATTTTTGGTTAATTAGTTAGTTGATTTCAACTTATAATCATTATTGCAAATGTTACTTAGTTTGTTGATTAGTTTGTTATTTTTTACTTAATTATTCTTTTTTTAGTTTCTTATTATTATTGCAAATGTTAATTAGTTTCTATTTAATTTTAGTTTGTTAATTAGCTAATGTGTCAATGTGTTTGTTAATGTGTTTGTAAAATTGTTTATTAAGGTGTTGGTCAGTTTGTTAATGCATTTATTAATAAAAATTTATTTGTTAATTAGTTATAGGTTAATTTGTTAATGTGTTTGTTAATTAGCTAGGTTAGTTTGTTAATGTGTTTATTAATAAAAATGTGTTTGTTAATTAGCTATAGGTTAGTTTGTTAATGTGTTTGTCAATTAGCTAGGTTAGTTTGTTAAAGGGTTTGTTAATTAGCTACTAGTTGATTTTTTATGAGTTTGTTAATTAGTTAGGTTAGTTTCTTAATTTTGGTTCATTAATATTCTACTTAGCTAAAAAGATCCGTTTAAAATTTACAGATTCAAGCATCTCACAACATTTGTTTAAAAAGTGCAATTCCGATACTCCATTTTCTTTCTCTTTCTTCCTTTATACAGTAGCTTAAGTTTTATACCAAATGTTTTAATTAGGAAAGTAATAAAAAAATAAATTAGAAAAGCGTAAAATTAATAAGGCAAATCTAAAGAATAAAAGCAAGTATTCTTAATTGGGAAAGAATAAAACTAAGCCATAAACTTAATAAAGCAAATCTAAAGTATAAATACTCAAAAAACTCGATGATCACATAAAATTAATTAGGAAAGTAACAAAAAGGATTTTATCATGAGCTATATTTTTATTATAATGTAGCTTTTAAATAGGAAAGTTAAAAAAAAAATTTGCATAATCATAAAAAACATAAAACTTAGCTTCTTAATTAGGAAAACATAAAACTTAAACATTGTTTAAAAGCATAAATTTAAATATGCATATAAATTAAAAGCATAAAACTTAATGGTTAATTGCAACTAATGATTGAAACCCAAGTTCGCAAATTTTTTTATTATGCATTTGATTGCAATTTATTGTATTTTATGGATTTATCAATGATTTGTGTTGATTGGAGGCCTAGTAGTGGCCATTGATGTGGATGTTGATTTATAGAAGTGTTTCATTTTATTTGTATATATGTTAACAATTATGTGGATGGAATGGAATGTAATGATTCGAGGCCTATTAGTGGACATTAATGTGGATATTGATTTATAGAATTTTTTTTTTTTTTTGGAAATTTTGATTTATTAGTTTTTAAGGGGAAATACTGTCGAATTTTTTCCTTGAAAATATCCTAATGAACTATAATCAACCTAATTAACATAAATACAAGTACCTTAGTTGCACATTTGATGTCTTTCTTAATTCGGATGGAAGATATGACATTAAATTGTCCAAGTTGGATAGTTTAGAAATGTCTTTTAAGTGCAAAATGTACGGACACATATAATAGTTACTTAAGCATCTTTTGGTTCATTTCAGTAGTATCTCTCATTTTTATGTTCTCCGTGTTCACAGTGAAATGGAGATGTTTCACTTTGTGGACTTGGAGAACTGGGGGGAGATGTTGCAAAATTTCATTAGATGCTTATGAAAACTATTGTATGTGTCCGTACTATATACTTATATTGCATTTCTAAATGATCTAGGTTCCCATCCAAATTTTTATGGCTCATAATACAACTTTGTCATCATAATAAAATAAAAAAAAGTAGCTTCTGATAACTAAACAGGACAAAATGGCTGCTGATCTAATGTGGATGTACCATTACGAGGATCTTCAAGCTTCATTTGGAGAAAGATGGCTGGTGTTGGGAGGTTTACCAGTAGAGGTGAGACAGTTCTAATGGTAAGAATTTCTGGTAAATGTTTGTGCTTCAAAAATTAATTAAACTTAATGATTATGAAATCTCACATGAAAATGTTTCTATTTTTATTTATTGAATAAGGAGTTCACATAGGAGTCAGATGTGGCAGAGGCCATGTTTAAGAAAGCTTGGGAGACGCAGTTAGTGGAGCGTTACTCGGACTTCTTGTACAAGATGCGGAGTACCGGAAAGAAGCAGAGGTGTGTTTCGGAAAAGGTTTAGGCTAGTTGGCAACAGGCTTGGTCCAATCTTGAGTATGTGAGGAAATGCGAGATTATGTCTCGTAATAGTCTCAATGAGATGAGTGGTGAGGGAGCTGGTCCATCTCAACACATCGATGGTTCCATTTCAACAGCTGAGATTACTGAGAAATTGGTAAGAAAAATCCACTTAGAGAATTTTATGTAGCTTCATTTACAGGCGAAGAAGTTGAACCGTCAGCCTACCTCCATGGAGGTCTTTACATTTACATATACAAAGGACTATGATATGGTCACATTGATTGAGAGGCGTGCCGAGCTTGTTAGAGTAAGCACAATTGAGTACTTTTTTTCATCTGAATTTGAATATTTTTGCATTATTCTTATGCTACTTTATACTATATTTATAAGGATAACTATACTACTAGAAAAGCGCAAGTTACTGCATCTCAGGCTCAGACTGGTGAGCAGCCTACGATTGATGAGTTGTAGCTTTATCTCGAGGCTGCAGGAGATGAGTAGAAGAGAAAAGTGTACGGTATTGGTTCGCAGGCTAATGTTTTTTATACCCGCATGCATAGGGTATCGACGAGTAGAGCCACACCAGTTGAGCCTGAGGCACGTACTGAGGAGATCCAAGATTTACAGGCTCAACTTAAGGCGCAGCAGCAATAAATAGCACAACTTATATTGCAGCAGCAGCTCCTCATGGATATGTATGCTCGAGACTGACCTATTGCACCGCTAGCTCCTTCTGCACCGACAGATCACTCTAATCCCCCGGCTTCTTCCACTATGCTCGCTTCTTAGAGTCCTATTACAGATCTTGCAAATCAAACCCCCCCTCAGACTTTTTTTTTTTTATTGTCATGTTTATTTTGTATATATTACAGTAGAATTTGTACAATTTTCTTCGCACATTAATGATAATTTTATTTGATAATTTAGTATTTTTTTCATTACTGCAATTGCTTGTGTGAATTACTTGAATCAACATATATTGCCATTTTTTACTGATGAAAAATTTTGGTTGTCAAAAACTTAAATTTTGTTTTTTTTTTAATCCAAAAAAAAAATATTGACTACTGAGCGATAGAATAACGACGGATAACAATACTTTGAAAAGCAATTGGAGACAAAAATAGCGACCGATTGGCGACAACAATAGTGACAACTCAGCGACGGCTATGCAACGGAATGTCAAACATTTAAAATAATATACAGCGACAAATTAGCTACAAATTTAGCGATCAACCTTAGCGATGGAATAGCAACCGTGTCATTTAGCGACCGAATAGCGACTACTTTATCTTTAATGAAAGTGACTCAGCAACTGTGTTGGCAAACGTATCAACCGCCTAACAGTCGCTAATTAGCGATGGACTTTAGATTTGGCCACTGTGAATTTAGCAACAAGAAATTGTGCGACTGATTACGGTGGTCGCCGTTCGTTCGGTATATTTGTTTTAGCGATAAAAAAAAAAAGAATTAGCGAACGATTCGTCGGTCGCTAAAGAGCATTTTTTTTTATAGTGTAAAAGGCCTAGATTTTAAAAAGCCCCATATTTTGAAGTAAACCCCAGATTTTGAATCTAACTGTACTAATTACCGTTCAGTTCGCCAGTTTTCACCCGACTTTTATTTGGTTTTCATTGGTTTACATTGATTTTTGAAGCTCCCATTTTTATTATCCAATCCAAACCAGATCATAGTTCACTTTCCAATTAAACCGATCAATCTAGCTAGTCCGATCCGATTTTCAGAATATTGCTAAAAAATAAAAAATTAAAGTTATGTAATTTTAATGAAACTAAATATAAAGATAGATGATTATTTGTATAGTTTAGCCGGTGAAACATTCATGTTGGTTAACCATGAATGTACAAATTCTATTCAACACTTCAAATGAAACAATAATACAATGTATAGGCAAAATATATATTTAGACCTTTGAATTTTTTTTTTTTTTTTTTTTTTTGTCAACATTGAGCTCTTCAATTTTATTTTTATTAAAATAAACTTTTATTTAACTTTAATTTAACGTGCTGAAATCATAAAATAACCTACTCTCGTGATTTAGTCATGATTTTAGCCCATTAGTCTCTATGACTCTCTTTAAGCCTCAAGAGTTCTGAGTCTGTCTCTAGGTCTAACCCTCAGGTTCAACAGTTAGTTTTTCTAATCGTAGATTTCATCGCTCGATCCATCATCTATACATTTAAAATCATACAAATATGAGATTTATCATATTCAAAGGCATTAAGCTCACCAAAATTAAATCAAAATGTATAATCATTAATATAGGAAAATGTCATTTGCAAACATTTTGAACTACTTATACTAACACAATAGTAAAAGAGGTTCTAATATAATATATTGGAAAGCAACATGAGAGAAATTGATATATGTTGGAATTTTAGGGCCCATTAGTGTTGGATCAAGTTAGGATAACATCACACTCGTGCTTCAACATAGCTCAACTCCACCACAATAGCTTCCATTTTTGTTTAGTGGCTTTAACATTGTAAGACCCTTCTTTTTTTTTTCTCTACTCGCCCAATGTGGGATTCTTTCCTCATTCCTATCTCAAAACTTTCGTGCAACTAGGTTGGACCTAGTTAAGGCCCAATTGCCACTTGGCACCACATGGGGTGACCCATCTAACTCAAGTTCGACTCCTCTTGGCTTAGCCCTTCGGGCCTAGCGCTCCTTGACTAGCTTATGGGTCCACCTAAATCTGACTCAACTATCTTAGTTCACAGGTTTGGCTTGCTACGGCTCAACCTAGCTCAACCTAGCATGCTTAAATGAGTCTTGGATCTATGGTGGTTTGGCCTCACCACTCTAATACTATGTCAGAATTTTGGGCCCATGAGTGTTGGATCAAGTTGCGATAGCATTGCACTTGGGCTTCAATATAGCACCTCCTTGTGGCTTTAATATTATAAGCCTATTCCCTTTTTTTTCCCTATACTTGTCCAATGTGGGATTCGTTCACACATTTCATGTTTAAACAATGTCGCATATCAAAGCGCCAAAAACCCTTCAACTTCTGTGCTCGATGATTCTTCTTCCTTTTTTTTTTCCTTCTTCTCATTTTCTCCCTTTGAATAACATTAAAATTCTAATTTACGTTTTTCTAATAAGACTTGTTAAAAATCTAGGTCTTGAAGCAATCCACCCTTTATAAGTTTACTGGATGGGGTTTAGGTCCTAAACCTTGACTTGAGAATCCAACCATTGATGATTTAAACTAGTGAGTTAGGGTTGAGTGTGATGATGATGAAAGGGTGATCCTAAGTGGAATTTTGAATGAAGAATTCATCCTCTCTCTCTCTATCATCGTCGTCTCTAACTCCATGGGAACTCTTAGCTCCATTGCCCCTTCATCTTGTTTTTTTCTCTCTCGATCTCTATCTCTCTAAATATGCAATAAATTCATCTTCTCTATCTCGCATGTCTCTCCCGACCTTGTAGCTCCATTCTAGAATTTGCTTATTTAAGTATGACAAATAATTCAAGCGGTTTTGAAATGAGAAGAACTAAGAAGCTTCGAGAATCTTATTTATTTCTAAGAACAAAATCAAAAGTTTGGTTGTGTATAAGCATGTGTTAGTGGTAATTTAGGAGAAGAATTTATCAATTTTAGTTATTTTTATGGTCATTGAAATGATACATTTGTATTTGTTGGACTATATTTACTGGATTTTTAAGATTATTTAAATATTTAATATAATTATAATTCTTGGTGGAATAATATTTACTCTTCTTGCTTCAAGTCTTTATTTACTTGGATCATTGCAACCTAAACATCACTATCATCGTTACAACAACAAAAATAAATCCAGCCTTCAATAACAGCTGAGTTGTTAAAAGTCAAAGTAACAAAGGCTTCATCTATATCAGCAGTGATAAACATGGCCTCACAGCTGAGTTGTGCTTTACCAATTCAACGATACAGACCCTAGAACTTCAAAATTAATTACCCACCTAAGAGAGTTACAAAACCCACAATAGGCAGAAACCATCTGGAGCTAGAAATATAAAGAGGAAGAAATTAATCAAGCAGAAGAAAAGAGATTGAGATGCACAAAGACAGAGATAGAAACTGCTATCGAACGAAACGGAAGTGATAAAAAGATATAGAGAGTGAGATGGGTGTAGTAGAGGAAAAGAAAATGACCTATATCGAGCAGAGTTAGGTCTTGGGTTAAGGTAATGCTAGGCAGTTAGGTGGGTCCTGCGTTTATATTTTTATATTTAAAAATCTACCTTTAATTTTATTTTAGGGTGCAGTTGTCACTGAAGATCATAATTGGGGTGCCCGTGGAACAAAACTCGTTCTAGAGTGAAATTACAGCAAATGGAAAGGTTGAGAGCAAAATAGTATATTAGGCCTTTAAAGTGCCACTGGGTTCAAGTTACAAAGTTCAAGAGTGAATTTATGAATTCGGCTTTTCTTCAATACTAGAAATTGCAATAGGGATTTGAAGTAACTTTTGTTGCATAATTGTTGCTCTTAATAAAAAATAATTGAAATAATGTAGTAAAATGATTTTTCCTTACGAATTCAAATTATGTCAACACATCTTCAACCATTGCGTTTGAAAATTCAATTCAAATATAATTTGAGTTTTTACTATAATGAAGTTCATATCTTTCACATTTGATAGGAAATAAATATTATTTTGACGTACACATCACAATTTTAAATTACCTATATTTTATTTGTAAAGTTAATTCAGTACTAATAGTGAGAAGTACTTGGACCTCCAATTTGGTAGGCATTCCTTCGCTCTTGCTTTAGCTTTCTCTTAAGATAATTGCCCTTTATCTTTTGCAATTCACTTATTGCACTTTGCATTTCTATTCTTTCTCCTGGTTGTTCCATTGAACATGCAACTCCAATTTTTAGTATAGAGATGATGATGCCTTCCTCAATACTCTCTCTTCCCTCTTCAGATAGAATTCTTGGATCCACAATCTCCATTGCTCTATAAGACAAAGATCTCTCAACAAAAATACGAAGATTTAAATCATCTTGAAAAGTATCATCGGTTGGTCTCTTTCCTGTAAACATTTCCAATAATAAAATCCCAAAACTATATACATCTCCCTTTATTGATATCCTGCCACCCATTCCATAATCTGCAAATAGATATAGTATATTAATATAAGACACAACATCTAGCATGATGCATATATATATATATATAGTATAAACAATCTAGATAAAGCAAAAAAATGAATTACAATACTTATTAGCAAATTTGGCACATAATTTGCAGGTCACATCCCTTCTAACTAGTTGGTCATTTCATTAATTTTTTACTAGTTCCATAATATTTGTCACATTTGGAATTTCACGTCCTTTAAAGAAACCATTGAATTTGTCTAAGTTACAAAAAATTATTGAGTAAATTGACTATATTACCCTTAATTTAATATTAATTCTTTAAGATAACCATTAATTTGAAGTAATAATTATTGGTCATATATAAGGGTAAACATGGAAAAAAATTTTATCACTTATTGAAACCACAAATATCATAGGTATTTTGGAACAATCTATTTTCTTAAATGTAACAAGCATTGTGGAACGGAAGTAGTAGCTCTTTTTCTATTAGTCTACAAAATTTTTTTAAAAAAAAAAGATTTATATTTTTTTTTAAAAAAAAATTAAATGCGACTAAATTTGCATTAGTTTTGTTGCATTCTTTGAACCATACTAGGTATACCTGGAGCAACATAACCAATAGATCCTTTAATAGCTGTCGAACTGCTGCTTTGATACGGTTGAACCTCATCAGATATTGTGGAGATAATTTTAGCCAACCCAAAATCTCCAATATAAGCAGTCATTGCTTCATCCAAAAGAACATTGCTTGGCTTTAGATCACCATGTATGATTGTTGATGAGCTTCCATTATGAAGATACTCTATTGCAGTAGCAATATCAATGGCGATGTTTAATCTATCTATTAATTTCAGATATCTTATTTCTCTTCCTTCTACATTCTCTTCATGCAACCATTTCTCCAAACTCCCATTGGCCATGAATTTATATATCAAAGCTTTAAAATCATTACCTTCGAAGTCAATGCTAGAACAGACACTCAGCAGCTTCAAAAGATTTCGATGCCTTACATTTCTAAGAGCTTGGCATTCTGACAGGAAACTGTTTGGAGCTCCTCTTCGTTGCAGATTTAACACTTTGATGGCCACTTCTATTCCTATCTGCTCAAGAAATCCTTTATAGACAGAGCCATAGCTACCAACACCAATTATATTTTCTACCGAGAATCCATTTGTTGCTTTGAAGAGTTCTGCATATGATATTCTCAGAAATTGGTATTGGAATGATGGTATAGAAAGAGTCATCTTTCGAGGATTTCTTTTGCAATACCAAATAATTAACAAACATATCAAAAAAGCCAGAAATACTCCCACAACCAAAGGGATTATTACTTTCACCACAAACGATACTTTATTCTTGGAGTTGGGGGGAGGACAAAAAGGCAACTTTAATTCAGTAATACCTCCACAGAGACCATTGTTTCTTTGTAGTGAAACTGCACTTGCATTTAGAAAGATTCCACGTTTTGGAACCTCTCCTTGGAGTTGGTTAAAAGATAAATTCAAGAACTTGAGCCCATCAAGCTTCATTAAAGAATTTGAGATTGATCCTGAAAAATTGTTGCGTGAAATATCTAGCTCTTTTAAACCTTGTAAAGCACCCAGTACCTCCGGTATCTCTCCCCCGAATGAATTCCCTTCAAGATGAAGTTGCTCTAAGCCTAAACACTTGCCAATAGTGTTTGGAATAATACCAGATAATTTATTATCTGATAAATCCAACCGTACAAGATTTTGGAGCAAACCAACTTCTGATGGAATAGAACCTGAAAGTGAATTAGCAGATAAATCGAGAGAAATTGAAAGGGAGGGAATGCCAATAACCTCTTTGGGTATAGAACCCGTGAGATTATTATGAACTAGCTCCAACTCAATCAAGTTAGGACAATTGCCAAGACTTGGAGGTATACTTCCATGAAGATTGTTGAACCCCAAAAAGACATGACTCAACAAAGATAAATTTCCAATTGATGATGGAATTGTCCCTGTAAATTTGTTGCTACCCAAATCCAACATTTGTAGTAGTTGAAATTTCCCAAAATCAATAAGTAAAGGGCCAGAGAAGTAATTACCACCGAACAGAAAGAACCTCAGATTGATGAGGTTCTCAATACCCAAGGGAATGACATTATGTAACTGATTATCTGCCACAGATAGAAAATATAACTCTTTGGAGAGATTGGCTATGGAAATGGGCGCAGTCCCTTTTAGAAAATTTTTTCGAACATTAACAAGATTTAAACTAGAGCAATTAGTTAGGGAATCAATGAAACTTAAGTCACCTTCCAGGTAATTCAAAGCAAAGTTTACAAATTGCAGAAATGGCAGCTTTCCAAAATCCTTGGGAACTAAACCAGAAAAACCATTATATTCGAAAGAAATCTGTTCAAGCGCAGAAGCATTTGACAATGAAATTGGTACAAGTCCAGTAAACCTGTTGACTGAAACTGCTAGGGAACTCAGCTTTGGAAGGGTAAAGCCTATATCAGAAGGGATGCTGCCATTCAGTTGATTATCATTCACTTCAAAGATTTCAAGATTAGAGACGTTGAAGAGACCAGAAGGAATCTGACCAATTAGATTGTTTTCTGCAAAATTCAAAATCATCAAATTACAGAGACGAGATATCTCCTCGGGAATCTTTCCGTGCAACCTATTTCTTCGCAGAGAGATTTGCCAAAGAGATGAGAGATTTCCAATGGAAGGAGGAATGCTTCCTGTCAGGAAATTCTTGGCCAAGCCTAAAGCTTCAAGCTTTGGTAAAGAGCCAAGCTCCACAGGTATATTACCCACCAGCTTGTTGTCAATGAGATTAAGATACATGAGCTTTGAACAATGGGATAAGTTGGTGGGTATATTACCTTGGAATGAATTGTTGCTGAAGTAAATAACTTCAGCGCGGCGTAGATTTCCAATCTGTTGTGGGATTTCACCATGGAAGCTGTTGTTTTCTAAATCAATAAGCCTGAGAAAGGAAAGATTTCCTATATGTGGCGATAGAGATCCTACCAGGCCTTGTGATCTCAAGTTCAAGGCTGCTACTCTGTGAGGATGCCTCCGACTACAAGAAACGCCATACCATTGGCAGAAATGTAGGGAATTATTCCAAGAACTGAAGATTTGAAATGGATCTTGTTTTATGGCAAGTTTAAAAGATATTAAAGCAAGTCTGTCAGTTTCATTTTGAAAGCAAGTGATTGAATTGAAGAAGCACAAGCAACAGCACAAAAGAGCTGGGATGCCATAAACGGAGCAGCGCTTAAACGCCATAGCTACTTTAACAACATCAACAATAGTTTAGAATGTTAAGTTGTTTTGTTTCATTAATGGACTGTACATGAAAAATGGTCCACCAATTTTGCGAAAGATTTAGAAATTTTGTGAAGTAAATTGGTTGACAAGAAATAGAATTCCAACGTAAATTGAGAGCTAGAAGAAAAGGACATATTTAAGTGTTTTTATTTCCTTTTATATAAAAATGAAAATCAAATAGTATGATTTTTCTATAAACCATGAGTTTGATAAATGCATTATAATTTATTAAAAAGACGAAGAACAAACTCATTTAACTATTGAATCAAATATTATGAGTAATTGAGTTAATGTTAAATCTTATTTCCTTCTTATTGTGCCTCTTTGGTTAAATTGGGTGGGTAGCAACTAACAAAATAAAATATGTCAGCTTCTGTCTTGACAATCCATTGCTCTAACCAATTGATCTACCATTTCAAGCGTATGTATATCTATATCTATTTAATTAGTTTAAATTTTTTGGATTAAATAATTTTATCAAACGGCAATTTTTAAAAGAAAAATATAATGAAAATTAAATAAAATTTTGAATACAATAATTTTAATGTAAAACATCGTGTTTCCTACTCCCTTCATCTCATAATTTGTCTTGGTTTAAATCGCGCATAGATTAAGAAAATTTAGTTAATCTAGTTAAACTATAATTTTCGCTTTGTTTTTTCCTAATATTACCTTCGTTCCTAAATACTTGACATATTTAGAATTTCATGTCCCTTAAAAAAACCATTAAATTTATTTAAGTCACAATTAATTATTGAATAAATTGATTATATTACCCTTAATTTAATAGTCCAAACACTAAATTTTTGAGGAATTTGCAACAATTGTTGGTTATATGCAAAGACTAAACAAAAAAAAAAAATTATTATTCATTAAAACCACAAATATGACGAGTATTTTAGGATATATTTATTTTTAGGATATGACAAGTATTTAGGAATGGAGGTAGTATATTCTTATGTTAATATCCATTAAAATTAGATGATTCATATTAAATTTTTCTTAAAATTGGTCAAACTATAATCAAACTTTGGAAGATTAAGGATTGATATTTTAGTTATGTTTATATCAAAATTTAATTAATGAAAATGTAATAGTTTGATTATTATATTTGTTGATAAAGAAACATATTAAATGAGGATAAAATAATAATAATAATCTTTAAATATTATTCATTTTAAGAAAAATAAATAAAACAAGACAACAATTTGGGATGGATAGAAAAGGAAGTTGGACAAGAATAGGGAACAGGAATAGGAATAGGAGTGGTCTGTACATTCACTTTAGTGGTGGGCTCCACTCTTCACTTGCTAATTCGGACGATGAAATAGAAAAACCATTAGAGACGACTTGACTATCGTTATCAGAGCCGACTTGACTATCATTTTCAGTAGTGTAGCTATAAACTTCTTATATTATGTACATTTTTCTACACCTATATCGGTGGTATATATATATATAATAATAATAATAATAATAATAATAAAGGTTCAATCTCAATTTTAAAGAAAGTCAGTTTAGAAAAATATATATGTATTTAAAGAAAATTGTAAAAAAAAAAAAAAGGTAAATTGACCCCTTTTTCTAAAGTGGATCCGTGTTAACTAAATTATTACCTATAATTGATACATAGTAGGTATAGATATAGGTTGTTGGATACTCAATAAATTAAACGGGTTTGATGAAGGACATTCGTGGGTATAGTATTACCCATTATTAGTAACATATGTATTTTAAATAAATATGAGTATGGATAATTTAAAATTAATGGATACTCTACCTAGTACTTTTGAATGATTTTGTGACGTGTACGGATAGTAAAATTTTAAACAGATTCAAATGTGATTACTTAAATGATTATTTAAACGGATATGTGAAGATTAAAGGTAGTAAAATTTTAAATAGATATATAGGTGTACATTTAACTCAAAATTGGCGCGTCTCCGCATACTTCCACCCCTAGGCGAGAATATTATGAAAGGATAAAAACACCTGAGTTATGAATATTATACTAACGAATAAAAATGTTTTTATTAATTTTTGATATTGTTATTCTTTATCTTTTTTTAATTAACTCATGTTATTTTTACTCATCATATCATATTAAAATCTAATAGCAAATTCAACTATTTAATATTTAATGTACAAGGATTTAAATTAATTTAAATTGAATCACATTATATTATCATTTTTTTTTTTTGTCAAAATTTCAAAATATTGATACTATCCAACCAAATCTTTTGCTTGGACACCTCATGAATACCTTTTTTTTTTTTTTTTTTTTTTTTTTGAGTATTGGGGAAAGGGATTTGGACTTATATCTATTGGCAGATCATACATAAATTTATCACTAGGTTATACTTTGATGTACTCCACTTTATAAATACTTGTCGTTGCTCCTATTATAATTTAGTATCCAAAATACACATGTATAAATTTATAATCTCAAAATAAATTAGCCAGATTTATTCTTGTTGATGTCTAATTAAGAAATCTAATCGAAGATAACTATGAACAAGTATCTGCAAAACAAGTCTTCTTACCCTAGTTTTAGTTTGAGGTTTCTGTTGTTTATTAGCAGCAGCTCCTACCTCCTATTTTTTATTCTCTCTTTCACTTCATCTTCTTTTGTTTTTTATCTTCTTTTGCTTTAATAAATTTAGATCTGTTTTTTCTATAACAGATTTGTCTTTTTTGTTTTTGTTATTAATTATTGGTTTGTTTCCATATTTTGAGTTTTTTTTTTTTTTTTTTTTTTTGTCTTTTCTTTACTATGGTTTATTACTAAATAAAACTATGATATTTGACTTTATTTTGTTGGAGACTTTAGATTTTGAATTGCAGGTATGGATCTTCGACTAATAGAATCCGGTAGTGTGGCATATTCCTCCATTGATGTTATTGACACATAGTAATGAAAACTTATTTGTGCTCGTCATTTGTTACAAATTCTTGAAAAAGCAATCTAGTTATAGAAGATCCAGAGAAGTCATTATTTAGACGTCCAAATCAATTAACAGACTAATTAGTATTATGAAGATTTAAATCTTTTGTCAAGATTAACTCCAAGCGAAAAGATCAAATGTTATATTTTTTTTAAATTTTAGTTTCATTATTCAAAAGAATATGAATTCTTTTGCTTTGTTAAAAATCAATGAACTCTATTAGCTACTAACAGTAGAGTTCTATGTCTAGTCTGTATGATTATTTGTAATTCTTGATTTTATTATTAATGAATTACATTTAAAAAAAATATCCACGGAACAATAATGTGTATTTTCTCTATGTACTAATCGTATGCCTGCACGTTGTGTGGGTTAATACTTATAAATAATAAATACAAATTAAAAATAATATATTAAAAACAATAAACTCACATTCTTAGCTAAATTAAAAATAACAAACATAAATATTGCTTTTACAAACTAAAATAATTGCTTAAATAATAAAATTAAATGAATAGAAAAACAAAGAAACTTCATGAATCATTAATTATATATTTCTTTAGCTCAAGGTATGAATTTTTATTGCTATCTAGAATATGTTGAATTTAAAAAAGAAAATATGATTTTGTATGATAAATTTAATAGCTATAGTACTCATATACATAGTACTCAAAAGGGAATTAATATTTAAAAATAATAATTAAATTAAAAATAACAATATCAATTTATAGTATAGTCATTAATTATTGAAAAAGCTAATTAGTATTCTATTGTTAATACAAAAAGTTTATTATTTTAATTATTAATTATCGCAAAAGAAAGAAAATAAAGAGTTTTTTATTAATGAAATAAATTTATTATATAGTTCTTCATTATTGAATAAAGAAAATAAAAAGTTTTATAATTTTTCTTCAAATTAAATAATTAAATAAAAATTTTAAAAATAACAAAATTCCACTTCACCAACTAAGTTTTTCAATATCATGCCACATAAGCAAATTTGGTTGAGCTTTTATATATTTATATAGATACTAGAAGGAAAAGATACACTGGTTAAGAAATTAAGATGTTTCTGTATAATGGTTTGAAGAGGGAAAGTTCAAATATACTTCTAATGGGACAAATGTATATTTTGGACTCTGTACTTTGATGAAAAAATCCTGTATCCCTTATATTTGCAAGGAACTATTAGGTACCTCTATTATTTTTATTTTTTTTTTTTTGTATGATATTAGTTTAAGGAGTTCGAGTGAAAATAAATAAATAAATGTTCTATTAACTTACTTTAGCATGTAAAAAATACTATGAACTTAATTACTTAACAAAATTGTAATTTTCCATATGTGGCTAGTCTTTCTACAATTAGACTTCTCTAAAGTAGAGCCTATGAGGTACTGTATGGTTCTCAAAATTACAAATTTCTCCAACTAATTTCCTAGCAAAATTAGGAAAGTGATTTTGCTTATTTTGCTAAATATTTCATTAGTCGTTATGTGATAGGATATGTTTCTTAATCAACCTGCCGCCCTGGGGAGAGTTCGGCCAAATGCATAAATTCACCCATGTACTTTACGTAAAAAATTTTGTGGTACCCTCAAATTTTATTTTGATTTATTGAACACTTTAATTTATAAAATTGTACCAATTAAATACTTCAACTTGTAAAAGTTATTCTATTGAATACTCAAATTTCTAAAATTAGATCAATTAAACACTTATTAAATAGTTAAAAAATGTGAAATTATTATTTCAAAGATTATAATAACCATACATTAAGTGAATATCTTGCACATAAATATCAAAAACACCGAAAAATGTTACTGCTAGTATAGAGAGATACAATATTAGTAAAATTCATAACTTCAGGAATATAATAGATCACTCGTAAATTTAAAGGTGTCAAAAGATTTTTTTCATAAAATATAAGAGTATATTTATGCATTTGGACATAAATATAAGATTTAGGCTTCTTGGGCAGGGGTTTGGATCCTGGGCCTCCATAAGCAAGTTGGGGCGGAAAGTGATAATAATAAAAGGGTGAGCTGCGTTGACAATCTGACATTGATTAGCCAAACATGGATATACACGGGTTATATTTATAACTTGCCCATGCTTGTGCTATGCTAAAAATTAATAAATATTAATTTTTAATATTTAATCTTAATTTGAACATTCACTTTTATTAAAATTATTTTTTAATATTCATGTAACTTATTTGTAAATAAATAATTTTAAAAGTTATAATATTCAAACTTATGATATTAAATATTTTTTATTTTAAATGATAAGAACATCATGTGATAAAAATAATAAATGACAGCCAATAATTACTATGATAAAAATACTTTAAAGAGAATTAATTATAAATAATAGTTATAATTTACATGACAATAAATAAAAGAGGATGAATGTCAAGTATAAATTTAGAGTGCCAAGTGGAAGCCTATAATTTCTAGAAAAAAAAAAAATGCTTGCTTTATAGAATATATATTACCTCTATTCCGTAATACTTGTTACATTTGAAATTTCATGTCCCTTAAGAAAATTATTAAATTTGTCTAAATTACAATAAATTATTGAGTAAATTGACTATATTACCCTTAGTTTAATATTAACTCCGTAAGAAAACTATTAACCTGAAATAATAATTATTTGTCATATACAAAGTGTAAACATGGAAAAAATGATTTATTACTTCTTGAAATCACAAATGTGATAAATATTTTGGAACAAACTATATTCTCAAATGTGACAAGTATTATGGAACGGAGGTAGTATATGATTTTTCTACTACATTTAATTTTCATTTGATACTTTTTGCAATACTAGAAATTGCAGTAAAAAAAAAACAAAAAAAAATTGATATACAAACGAGATTCTGATGTAACTTTTGTCGCACAATTTCTGGCTATTAATACAAAGTAATTAAAAAACTACATAAAAATGATATTTTGTTGCTTAATTCAAGTTTTTTTTTTTTTTTAAATCCATTTGCTTCTAGAAAATAACTTACCTTTGGAAAATATTTTCCCTTCAATAATTTTCAAATGATTTATTTTCCACTGTTTGATTACAATATTGAAAATTAGTTAAGAAAATATAAAAATCTTTAACTCATAAGACCATAAAAATATTTATAATAATAAAAATTTCATATTTTAAAAATTTTATTAAATATGAGAAAAATATTTAAAAAATGGTAAATTATGAATGTTTGCGGTGATTGCCAATGGTTGCCGACAGTGACCGGTGGCCAGTGACCGTAGCTGATGGTAAACGGTGATAAGTAGTTGTGGCTGATAGTGAATGGTGACTAGTAGTAGTGACTACTAATAATTAATCTATTTATACTATATATAAATGTAGGAATAGGATGAAAATAATGAGATTTTCGATAATGTCCTTGATTAAATTTAGAATATGTTAAAATAATTTTAGTCATAGCCAATTAAAAAATTACATTTTATTAGATTGGATTTAATTTATTAAAATTATTTTTTAAATAAATACATATAGATAATTAAGTATTTTAAGTTTTATCCTTTTTAAATTTATTTTTTAATAAATATGTATGATAATGAGAGGTTTGAAAATTTTTACATTTTATTTTTTAAATATTTGATTCTATTTTAATTATAATTTAAAATATTTTAGTTCATAGAGAAATAAAAAAAGAAAAAAATTATATTTTTTCTTTATTTGCATGATTTGATTGGATATATTTTTAAAAAATAAATTTTCAAATAGAATACATATAATATTTTATTTAGGAGAGACATAAAAAAAGAAAAAAAATATAGTTTTATTAATATTTTTTCTTTATGTTTATAAAATTTGATTGGATATATTTTTTAAAAAATAAATTTTTAAATAGAATACACATAATCAACCTTTGAAAATTTTTAAATTTTTACATTTTAAAATTTATTTTAAATAAAGTGAAGAGCGTGTGAGATTGATGAACGGTTTAGAATTTTAATTTTAAAAGTATATATAATATTTTATTGATATATTTATATATCTATATACATTGAAATTTTTTTATTAGATGAATTTTGAAAAATATTTTATTCTTAATAATAATTTTTTTATTTTTATTTTCTAATTTGTTATTGGATATTTTGTAACTATTATCATTTTAATTTAGTAAGAGAGTTTTGTATTTCCCTGGCAATAAATAAATGGCCTCTTGATGTTCTTGATATTTTTTTTCTCTTATATCCTAAATCTGTTTGATTTGAAAGAAAATAATGTTTAGAAAATTTTTTTTAAAAAAAGAACTACATATTCCTATTTTGGCTCACTTTTTGGGTTTCACGAATTTGTATGTATGTGCATATATTCCTTTCTCTAATACAATGGTGAGTAATACTATTACTATAGCTAAAATAATTACCATTATCAATTCAATTTGAGAATGAATTAGATACATAAGAAATAGCATTATAAATAGTTTGTATGGCAAAGTGTAATACAAATTAGCCAATTGTATTTTTTTTTAATCTAAAAAAAACTTATATTTTAATATTATATAGATAAAAAAACTTAAAAGAGTACAAATATGAATATATAACGAGCATAGTTAACATACAACACATGTTATAAAAAAGACTAGTACTATATATAAATGTGGGATAGAGGGAAAATAATGAAATTTTTGACATCGTCTTTAATGAAATTTGGAACATCCTAAAATAGTCTTAGTTGTAGTCAATTCGAAAATTACATTTTTATACCAATGAGTTTTTAAATCGGTAGTTCATCACTCTTCTCCTTTAAATGAGGTCAAGGGTTCGATCATCATGGATGAAGCAAATACTCACTAGGAGCAATTTACCCCTTCTTAGATCGACCCGATGTAAGCAAGATTTAGTTTTACCCCAGTGGGCTCAGGATGCATGTGGTTAAGACCAAAAAAAAAAAAAATTACATTTTATTATTTGATTTTTTCTAAAAATATCTTTTAAATAAATACATATAGATAATAAAAAAGAAGAAAGTATACTCTTCTTTTTCTATATATATATATATATATATATATATTTGTCTATCAACATCAAATTTTATTAAATTACAACATTTCCAGTTAAAGAAGGAGTTGATTTTTGAAATTCATATTGGTAACTTTTTTAATATAATTTATTTCTTATTATATATTGAGTTCCAAAAAGAGTTACTATTCTTAATAATAATTTTTTATTTTTTATTTTTTATTTTTTTTCATTACTGAATTAATTTGTAAGTATTATCACTTTAATTTAACGAGAGATTTATATCTTTTTAGTTAAAAGCTTCAACTCTTTAATGGAAGAAAAAGAAATGGGTGATCTTGAGGTAAATTTCACTTTAAAATTCTTATGGTCTTTTTTTATTCCAGTGAAAATCTCTAATTTTATTTGGAAATGCTTTTTAAATAAGATCCCTTATAGATTAAATTTGCTTAATAGAAATATTATTCAAAATGTTGAGGCTAGTGCTTGTCCTTTGTGCAGTAATGAGATTGAGTCTATTGATCATTGTCTTCTTACATGTTATTTTGTAAGAGAGATTTGGATTATGATTTTGGACTGATGGAAAATTTTCGGTGTTCTTTCTTTTTGTCTTGTTAGCTTCACTATTAGAAAAAATGTTATTGGAGACGGACAAATTTGTCTCTAACATAGAATAGACCGTATCTAAAATGGTATTAGAGACGAAATGTGGGTCTGCAAATTCGTTGCTAATAACATTGTATCTAAATTTTAGTGACGACTACAAATTTGTGTCTAAATTTAGATTTGACCTTATCTGTCTCTAACGTGTATATTCTATTTCTAAATTATTAAATTTTTTTAGTTTGTTTGAAAATTTATCAACAGAGATGGTATATCTGTTTTTAATTGGTATTGAAATATATTAGAAACGGATGTATCGTCTCTAAATTTGTTTCTAACTGTAAATTAAAAACAAAACTTTTGTATCCAAATTGTTGCTAAAATTTATTAGAAAGAGAATTAAGGTCTCTAAATTTCTTTCTAACGTGAATTTGAGACGAAAATTTGGTATCTAGATATTTTTATCAAGTAATGATAATTATTTAGTAACATAATTTTTTTTTTCCGAATAGTTACTAAAATATATTAGAAATGAATTTGCATTCTCTAAATGTATTTCTAACCGTAAATTAGAAACGAAACTTTCGTATCCAAATTGTTACTAAAAAATATATTAGAAAGAGATTTAAAGTCTCTAAATTTGTTTCTAACTATAAATTAGAAATGAAACTTTTGTATCTATATATTCTTATCAAGTAATGATAATTATTTAGTAACAAAATTTTTGTTTCCAAATAGTTAATAAAATAGATTAGAAATGAATTTAGAGTCTCTAAATTTGCTTCTAACCATAAATTAGAGTCGAAACTTGTGTATCTAATTTTTTTTGTCAAGTAACGATAATTATTTAGTAATTTTTTGTTTTCAAATTGTTACTAAAATATATTAGACATATATTTAGGGTCTCTAAATTTATTTCTAACCATAAATTAGAGACGAAACTTTCATATGTAAATTTTCTCAGTGAATAAAGATGATTATTTTTATTTAATTGAGCTATAACCTGTGATCAATTAGCATATAAACTAAAGCCATTATGAAATGCTAAGAATCATATTAACTGCCAGAGTAGTTTACCAATTTGAAGAGGCTCATCAACTCTTGCTTGAAATAAAACAACTCAACTTGAAGCTATAACTCTTTTCCAAGGTGAGGAGGCGCAATTCGCACTCATGTGCAATATTGCTAACCGCCTTGTGGAAATTGGACACTTCACTCTAGAGGATGCAAGCCCGTATCAAACCTCTTAGGTTTTGAGGTTTAAGAGTTATAAATATTTAGTTAGGGCCTCAAAAGAACAATTAATGTAAAAATTCAACTTTTGGGAAAGTAATGAAATGAGTTTATTTCGAGCCAAATATTGTTCATGCCAAAAAAGGAGGAAAAATAATGAAGAGCTAAGAAAAAATCTCTAATGTATATAAATAAAGAACCTTGCTCAAGTACTATTACACTTGAGGCAAAAAAAAAAAAAAAAGGGATGCAAACAAAAAATAATAAAGAGCAAAATAAGGGCACGTTTTGCTCCTAATAGATCTCAATAGCCTTTTCTCCGATTTTAGATTTGAGCAGTCACGATAAAGCTACTATGAAATATAGCATTATTTGCATCTCACGATGTTGTGAATGTACGATTGCATTGTTGTATGTCATTTTATATCCATGCATTCATGCATACATCTGTCATGTCATGTTTTGGTAACATTTATTTTATTAATTTTTTTATTTAACATTGGCCACATGCCTACACTAGGCATAGTGTACCTCCGCCCCTGCATAGTTTATGAAATAAATATAATAATAATTAAGTTTTAATTTCAAACTAGCATGAGTCGACTATGTGAATCTTTTGATTTAAATATCCACTATGATCATGCTAAAAACAATGCAAAACAAAATATAGATTCGAAAAATAATTTTAAAATACTTTTTTTAAAAAAAAAATTGAAAATGAATTTTAAAATCATTTGATATATTAATAAATAGAACAAAACATGAAATATGTAACAACTAATTGGGGTTTGTCACATATATCTTTTGCCTCCATTTTATTCTGTTTGTAGCTATATCCCCACTAATATCCAAAGACCATAGGTCTTTAATGACAACTTCCCTCCAAGTAGTTCTAGATCAACCTCTTCTTTTTTTAATATCTTCCCTTACTAAAGTATCACATTTGCGAAGCTAGGGATGTGAATTGACTGCACTTGGGTACCAGTATACCATCTAATCTAACCTCTTTTTTCGTGCTTTTTTTTATTAAACCAAACTCTCAGTGCAAATATTTTGTCTTACTTTTATTTGGTCTAAAACTCTTATCCTCAAGAATTCTCCTCCACAGTTTCAACTTTTGGTTCACTATCTGACTAATTTCATCAATTAGGACAATAACTTTTTAATCTTACAAAAATGCATTTGAATAGGTAAAGCTATCTAAAACTATAGATATGGTTTTAATATATGAATTAAATTTTGGACTATATTTTAAAAATCACAAAATAAATTTCAACTGAGAAATATCGAAATATAAAATTATAAAATAATTTTAGTATAAAAATTAGATTATGGCTATATATAATAATTAAATATTATAGGACAAAACTAAGTTAATTTTACATCTTACTTTTTTTTTTTTTTTTTTTTTTTTGGTAAACTTCCTTGTTAAATTGAATGGGTAACAGCAACTACTAATTTAATAAATTGAAGAAATTTTTTTTCAGATTATTAGATTTGAATCAGTCTGGAATATGAATACATGTATTAATTGGGACTTTATTGATGGGTGTTGGGACTTGACTCTTGTTGACTTACTAATTTGTATTCTCTATGTGAAAACTTGACTTGCTAGTCAATTAATAAGTTCATGGAAATATTCTTTTCATTTTGCTTGTGTAGAACCATATAAAATTTTCTTTTCCACAGAAAAATAGAATAAAAATCTTTTCAAAATCTTCATCATGTTTCTCTTTCTTCCCATTTTCCATTCTCTTCCAAACGTACGGTATAAGTATTATTCAATTTAAGGTTCCGTGTATCATGCTCTCTCTGTATCATTTTATTTACATGGTTTGACAGAACACGTATATTAAAATTTTAATCAATAAAAGTTATTTTTTCCTTTTTTATCCTTAACTCATTAACATATTAATAAAAATCCTTCATTTAATGATGAATCGTAAAGGTTATGATAAAAAAATAATTATTCCTATATATAAACTTAGAAACTTTGCAAATATTTTAGCATATTCAAAAAAAAAAAAAATAACAAACAAATAAAATATAGATTTGCTCTGACTTCTGTGATTGAAGGGAGTGAATATGGATTGAAAAAGTTTCCCAACATTCTATTCCTTTTGTAATGGTTGATTTAACATTTTCCTTATTTTAATGAGATTCATTTTTTCCCTAAAACAAATAAAATATAAATGTCTTGAATTACCTGAGTTTCTTACCCCTTGTTTGGTGCAAGAGAATTCCACAAAATTTTGTGGAATTCATTTAGAAATCTAATTTTTATATTTGGAATGTAAAAAAAAAATGTAGATATCAATTTTAAGAATTTAATTTTATAGAATTCAACATAACAAACTTTATCAAATTTCACAAAAATAGATGGAATTTCCAAATGAACTCCATAAAACTAAGCAATCAAATTTTTTATGACAATCTACCCTTCTCTTTTTACAAAGTCAACTTTTCAATTTTTTACTTATTTATTATCTCTATTCCATAATACTTGTCACAATTGAAATCTCACTTACCTTAAGAAAATAATTAAATTTGTTCAAGTTACAATAAATTACTACTTCTATTCCATAATACTTGTCACATTTGAAAAAATAGCTTGTTCTAAAATACTTGTCACATTTGTGGTTTCAAGAAGTAATGAATGTTTTTTTTCCATATTTGCTCTTTGTACATGACCAATAATTATTACTTCAATTTAATAGTTTTCTTAGAAAATTAGTATTAAATTAAGGGTAATTGTCACGACCCGTTTCCGTGGGCCGGACCGGCACTAGGGCCTAGGTAAGCTTAAGGCCCCCGAGGCCCGTAGTAAGCCTAAATTATTCAATCTGTCTACATGATTCTCCTAATTTCAACAAAACAGTAAGCCCATATGACTTGAGATATAAGTTTTATAAAATTTTCAAACATCTGGCCCAATATCAAATAATACATAAAATTTAACCAGGGCCTATTCACAATAACTCATAATCACAATAAGGGCTTACTAGTTTACCTACAGTTAATTACACAATAATTAATTTATAGCGTAGTGCTAACAATAAGGCCCAATTTAAATACACAATCCTATAACTGCGGAGTTCAATAATAATCTGATAAAAGAGTAACTTATAAAACCAAAATTAAATAACAAAAATATAAAGTTTACATTTATAACTCTGCGGAGAAGATTGCAGAGCTTCAATCGAATCAGCTGCTTCCTAGTACCTGGGAGGTTTGGAGAGAAGGGGGTGAGTTTTGCAACTCAGTGAATAATAATAAATAATACACACCACATACAGGCAAGCAAAATGCACCCTAGTATACTGAATGAACACACAACAGTCACTCATATGTCATCATATCAGCACCCACAACAATATCACCTTCAAATAATCACATCACGTGGAAATTAGTCAGTGGCGTCACCTAAATCCCCGACGAGCCGTCCTCTCAAACAGCCCATCCTCTCAAACATGTGCACCCGGGGAGCCAATCCCCCATATCTGGCCGACCGGTCTAATCCTCACTTGACCAGTCCTCTCAATATTTTATTTTTACATTCTCTCTTTTCTTTTCCATATCATCAACATCATTTCATCAGTTCATCAGGTGCACACGGGGGCGCCGATCTCCCATTTACCCGGCCGACGGTCCACTTTCATCAGTTCATCAGGATCCTTATTTATCGACCGTCCTCACAAACCCATGGTGACCCACTTCATCCCAACTCCACACAAACAGAGCACAGTATATACACAGCACAAATAATCAAACAATTCATTTATCATAATACACCAATTTCATCCAAATGCACAAGTATAATTATAGTGATCATAACATAATATATATGAGAAAATACAATATGTAAATATATAAAAATGTAATGTTATGCAAATGCAGTGTTGATATGCATTATTTATTATTACTCACTGTGGTGGAGAACGAAGCTCTAGTTTTGATTCTATCCGGGAGGAGCACTAGATGGACCCGAGCGATCTAAGCAAAGTAAAAATGACATCGGAAAAAGAATAATATCAGATAAAATATTTATTCATCACACTACTATTCTTAACCTATTTAATTTCTATCAATAATTTACTCTTTATAATTAATTAAATTTCTATAATAAATTTTATTTGCTACCGAAATTCATTTTATTTTCTACCGAAATTTCGACAGCATCTCCCCTAAAAATTGGACTTTCCACCTGTTTAAAGTATCAACAATTTTATCTAATAACTCCAAATCACACAGCCCATCCATCGGGCAATCAATCAATTAAATTTTCCATCCTCCATCAATTTAATTTTTCCCGTCCTCCACATTTATCCACATCAACTATATTAATTTTTCTTTAATTCCATAAATCATAATTTCCCAACAATTTTATTTATTACCAGAATTTAATTTTAATTAATCAAATATATTTTTATTAATCGACTCATCAACACTAAATTAAATTAATTCAACTAATCAGATTTGCTAAATTAAATTAACTAATCAAGATTACTAAAATTAATTTAATTAACTAAAATTACTAAGTTAAATTATACCCAAATTACTAAAATAAATTCTGAGAATTAGCAAGAATTGCTCTATACCCCAAGTATAATTTTTGTTGAATTTTGCTAGATCGGAAAGGCTTACGCGTGCTAGATCGGAGCTACGCGCATCGGGACTGCGAGCAAGTGGCGCGATCTACTGGACAGCAAGGATGGTGGCGCAATGAACTCGAGGAGCTGTGGCGCTGCGATCTGGCTGAGGATGAAGCGCTGCTGCAGGTGGAGCCGCTGGCTGTGGCGCGCGGAGGAGCGGCGAGGCGGTGCTGTGCGCGATGGAGGCGGTGCGACTGGCTGTGGATCGCGCCTCTGCTGTTGCTGGCTGAGGTCGCGCAGGCGCAGTCACAGCAAGAAAGAAGAAGAGAGGAAGAAGAAAAGGGAAAGAAAGAAAGAAAGAAAGAAAGAAAGAAGAAGAAGAAGAAGAAGAGGAAGGAGGAGGCGCTGCTGTGATGGTGAGGAGTAGAGAGGTGCAGCGCTGGAAAAAAAAAAGGAAAGGGAATTTTCTAGATGGTTTGGGTCGAACCGGTTCGATTCGGTTCGATTCGACCCAAATCTTTGATTTTCGATTGGTTTTCGACTTTTTCAATCGGTTTTCGGTTCGGTTTCTCACAGTGTTCGCATTAAAATATTAAAATAAATTTCCAAGCTGTCGGTTTATTAAATTTAATTGGAAAATCTTTGAAAATAAAAATTTGAGTTGTTTCAGTCTTCCCCCCTTAAAAAAATTCGTCCTCGAATTTTGAAAATAACAAGAAACTAGGATACAATAATTGTTTACGACAATGGTGGTTATGCTTCTCACATAAAGTTGCAAGTTCGTTAGTCAGAGTGGTGAATCTGATTTTTCTTAAATTTAATAATTAAGACAAACCAATGAACAGACCTGGGAAGAAAATCTAATTTATAGAGAGGGTAAGATGATTATAAGATAAATCCATCCCTAAAGTTAATTTAAACGTGAATCATACTATGTCTACAAGTTGTCACCTCAAGTCAAATATTCATAACTTAAAGCACAGATTCGACACTAATATTCACCTTTACACGTAAGAATTTTATTCACTTATAACATCTGCTCAAGTAAGGGTTATTGATCTCATTAGCTCTATATCATGTGTCCTTACATTGATGTATCGTCATTTATTCTCTCACTAGCTATCATAGGCAATGATCATCACTCCATAAGAAACTCATACACCAACCCATTATGTAATCTTACTGATATAAGAATCCACATATTCAATCAAATTTATTACTATTCCAATTTAGAATCCTTATTATTATTATCAATTCTACCATTAAATACCATTCAATCCTTTCCAATTAAAGAGAACAAATTCATGGTATTACTACAAGCTTATTTCAAACAAAATCATGACATTTCTCTAGCTAAGTGCTATCAACTGATAGGATATACTGACTTCTATCCCAATCTCATCACATATTTATCAACTTAACTATTTTCCAACAAAAGATATATAATTTATTCTCAATTCCTACTAATGAGAATTCTCATAAAAACAAATAATACATCGACTATATAGAGAAAATTTCAATTCACAATCAAGTCTCTATTTTAGTTATTAACCTCTCTATCCTTCTTCCCGAATTATCATATCATACCATTTCTTAACTAATTATGACAACAACTTATGCAACTAGCCAAATTAGTTGTTGCCATGCCGAATAATTCTTAATTTATTTTCTAAAATTCGCAAACACAGTTCTATTATACTCCATTCCATCATGAAATCCAGTCTACATTTTTTTTACAAGCTTAATCAAGATGTAAAATTCTCCAAACCGTAATTTATATCCAATTTACCTAGGTCTACGTATCCAGAAATCCTAAACAAGTATTGCCTTTGCTCTAGCTAAGTATGAGATTAAGGATATTAAACCTATAATCTAATTCCTGATTACACTATGTCCATTGTTTTATATTTATTCTTAATCCCATGAATTCTTAAAGAATATTCAGATAATAATATCATAGGGTTATTCCTTTTTCTCCAAGTCTATCATAATGTCTATCACCTCCAAAAATTGTAAAATTTATACCTAATACGATCTAGGAAGATTTTCAACCTTAATTATGTTCTCTCTATATTCTTTACTCCAAACAGGGTTAATAGCTCATTGAATTCCTCAACATCTGAGTTTCAATGTACCATTCCTCAAATGCACCTAACTAATTAAATATTTCCTTAAACCATTAGATATGTCGCAACTACCATTTATAACACAATTCTATTCATTCAATCATAATTGCTACCAATTGCTAAGGAATTCAGAGTAGGTTTACATTGACTCTACATTATGTATCAATAATTTTCGCTCTAATTGGTACCTCAATAGTCCCATGAGCAATTTGAATTGATTAGTGATCTGATCGACACACATGAGTTGGCACTCCAATATAATCAAGATGTAGTCTTAGACCATCCTGTTATCACATCCAATAATCCTCTAGTTTATATCCTTAGTCTTTAAACACTAACATGTATTCTCTTCATTAATTTGTTAAAACTATCCCAAATTCACCTTTTCCTTCTTATACCAAGTTTCACTGTTCCATGCAAATGGTAAATTAAAACTCAGCTTGCTTACTAATGAATGAAAATACTCTAATTACCTTCATGTTCTACCAAGGACATAAATATAACTTCCCTTCTTTATCTAATAAAACAAGCAACTTGCAAAAGTTGCACTAATTAATAGAAATTCCTTATTTTAATTGCTTTACGTCAAGAAATTAAATTTATTTACATTCGTTGTCATCTCAAGCTAAGTCCCGTGATCCTTTATCAACTATTATTCCAACTAGATGCTATCAAATTACAGTAGTCAAAATTCTCTTCTCTCTTTCTCTCCAATAGAAAGTCTATCTTTCTTTCTGAATATAAGTACTAAATTCTTTTGTCATCGGGATTACAATCCTCGAATCATTTATCTATTTGTTTAACATAAGACATTCAATAACTTCCTACCTTTGATCTCTTTTTAGATTTAAATTTACTATTCATGAACCACTAAATTCTCGAAACTCACCTCGCAAAGACCCGATTAACTCAACTCAAAAGTTTGGTTATAACATTATCAATTATTTATTTAATATCCTATTAGAATTATCATCAACAGTGATAATTATTTTAAACCTCAAAGCCATTTTTCCTACCTTCAATAGTATACATGTTCCATCATTCTATCTTTAATAATATTTCGCTCCTTTTTTGTTTAACTACATAGCCTTAACTACTTATTCTAAAACATCTGTTAACTTTCTAAATTTTTATAAATTTTAAATTTATTTACAGCATAAAATTACTATTTATGATCATTTAAATTCTTAATATCCACCTTATCTCTATTTTTTTTTTTATCAATATAACAAGAAACTTTACAATTACACAAATATTATTCTCCTTCAAATTATATTCTAATTATCATTTTCTAATATAATTATCACCCAACATAATAGCGTTCCAATCCCAAGTCCACTAGTTTCCTCTATTATCTTTTACTTTCATTTTATTATACTAGATCCATAAACTTAGTCTGGCTTATTAAACATCCTACATATACTAGGGTCTTACTTATGTCCCGTCTAATACACTCATGAATTCCCAAAGTATAGAAGTCTTTATCTTAAAGCTGCTGAGGTATCACTATTTCTAGTTTTATCAAATCTTGTTACCCATAATCCTTAATTTATTAAACCTCTAATTACTGACTATCCTCATTTAAATCATATTAATTTATACCCTTCACGTTTCTGTAATTGATTCTTTTCTTAATATCCAAACAATAACAGGACTAGATCCATCCTTACTTATCTATTTCATTAGTATTATATCAATTCAATAATTGGACAATTATCTCTCCATGTCCGATGTCATTCATCAATACACTTAATCATCATAGCCCACTATTTACATAACATAAGTACCTTAATTCCCTTATGGAGTCATTAACTCCTTCTCAGATCATAGAATCTCCCATTAAACAAAAATCATTGTTTGTAATTCACATACCATCGAGTGTGCAACAATTATTTTAAATATCAAAAGGCTAAATACCATTAGATTTAATTCTTACTTGTACCATATTAAACCATAAGATGCCACAATCCACACAATATCCACCACTAAGTACATCATGATTAAAGTAGTTTATCTTTTACTAAGAATCACAAATTACTTTTCTTATAACCACAATAATTTATATTATTCCCTACATTCATACACTTGAAACGAAATAGCTGATGAATGCTACAATACACTTTGTCCCACCAAGCAGTAATTACTCATAAATAAAACTCACTTCATATAATAATTCCACCAATATTATTCTTTATGAAAAATACTCATCACCAATTATTATACCAAATCGCACCAAATCCTTCAACATTCAGACCTTATAAAAATCATGTATATCCATTCCATCCAGAAAATATTTATCTCAATAAATATAAGAAATTCCACTAACCAACATCATGTAAATTTCATCAAATTCATATACTCATTCAATACTCTAATTAAATAGATTCTGATGTCCTCGAATCCGAATCATTTAGTTCTCTTGTTAAATTATTAGCAACTCATTCTCAATTCCGCAAGCACACCTATACACACATTCATGCATTCTTAAATATGTATTCCACATTCAACACGTATTAAATAAAAAATAGCACACTTTCATCAACTAACCTCAACTTATTAATCCTATATAACTTATCTTCTTACATACTTAAATTATATATGAATATTATTTATTCCATAAAAGGGTTTTTGTTTAAACCATCCCCTTAGCATCAGTAACTAAATCACATCTCTAAAGAACAAGGATACAAAATTTTACTTATTAAACAACTTAACTCTAATCTGGTTGCGAACAACGCTGAAGAGGAAAGCAAGGAAGACTATGTCAAGACATGACAGGAATTACTCCGCAGTTACATCTAGACTTATGAACTTTTGCTCTGATACCACCTTTGTCACGACCCGTTTCCGTGGGCCGGACCGGCACTAGGGCCTAGGTAAGCTTAAGGCCCCCGAGGCCCGTAGTAAGCCTAAATTATTCAATCTGTCTACATGATTCTCCTAATTTCAACAAAACAGTAAGCCCATATGACTTGAGATATAAGTTTTATAAAATTTTCAAACATCTGGCCCAATATCAAATAATACATAAAATTTAACCAGGGCCTATTCACAATAACTCATAATCACAATAAGGGCTTACTAGTTTACCTACAGTTAATTACACAATAATTAATTTATAGCGTAGTGCTAACAATAAGGCCCAATTTAAATACACAATCCTATAACTGCGGAGTTCAATAATAATCTGATAAAAGAGTAACTTATACAACCAAAATTAAATAACAAAAATATAAAGTTTACATTTATAACTCTGCGGAGAAGATTGCAGAGCTTCAATCGAATCAGCTGCTTCCTAGTACCTGGGAGGTTTGGAGAGAAGGGGGTGAGTTTTGCAACTCAGTGAATAATAATAAATAATACACACCACATACAGGCAAGCAAAATGCACCCTAGTATACTGAATGAACACACAACAGTCACTCATATGTCATCATATCAGCACCCACAACAATATCACCTTCAAATAATCACATCACGTGGAAATTAGTCAGTGGCGTCACCTAAATCCCCGACGAGCCGTCCTCTCAAACAGCCCATCCTCTCAAACATGTGCACCCGGGGAGCCAATCCCCCATATCTGGCCGACCGGTCTAATCCTCACTTGACCAGTCCTCTCAATATTTTATTTTTACATTCTCTCTTTTCTTTTCCATATCATCAACATCATTTCATCAGTTCATCAGGTGCACACGGGGGCGCCGATCTCCCATTTACCCGGCCGACGGTCCACTTTCATCAGTTCATCAGGATCCTTATTTATCGACCGTCCTCACAAACCCATGGTGACCCACTTCATCCCAACTCCACACAAACAGAGCACAGTATATACACAGCACAAATAATCAAACAATTCATTTATCATAATACACCAATTTCATCCAAATGCACAAGTATAATTATAGTGATCATAACATAATATATATGAGAAAATACAATATGTAAATATATAAAAATGTAATGTTATGCAAATGCAGTGTTGATATGCATTATTTATTATTACTCACTGTGGTGGAGAACGAAGCTCTAGTTTTGATTCTATCCGGGAGGAGCACTAGATGGACCCGAGCGATCTAAGCAAAGTAAAAATGACATCGGAAAAAGAATAATATCAGATAAAATATTTATTCATCACACTACTATTCTTAACCTATTTAATTTCTATCAATAATTTACTCTTTATAATTAATTAAATTTCTATAATAAATTTTATTTGCTACCGAAATTCATTTTATTTTCTACCGAAATTTCGACAGCATCTCCCCTAAAAATTGGACTTTCCACCTGTTTAAAGTATCAATAATTTTATCTAATAACTCCAAATCACACAGCCCATCCATCGGGCAATCAATCAATTAAATTTTCCATCCTCCATCAATTTAATTTTTCCCGTCCTCCACATTTATCCACATCAACTATATTAATTTTTCTTTAATTCCATAAATCATAATTTCCCAACAATTTTATTTATTACCAGAATTTAATTTTAATTAATCAAATATATTTTTATTAATCGACTCATCAACACTAAATTAAATTAATTCAACTAATCAGATTTGCTAAATTAAATTAACTAATCAAGATTACTAAAATTAATTTAATTAACTAAAATTACTAAGTTAAATTATACCCAAATTACTAAAATAAATTCTGAGAATTAGCAAGAATTGCTCTATACCCCAAGTATAATTTTTGTTGAATTTTGCTAGATCGGAAAGGCTTACGCGTGCTAGATCGGAGCTACGCGCATCGGGACTGCGAGCAAGTGGCGCGATCTACTGGACAGCAAGGATGGTGGCGCAATGAACTCGAGGAGCTGTGGCGCTGCGATCTGGCTGAGGATGAAGCGCTGCTGCAGGTGGAGCCGCTGGCTGTGGCGCGCGGAGGAGCGGCGAGGCGGTGCTGTGCGCGATGGAGGCGGTGCGACTGGCTGTGGATCGCGCCTCTGCTGTTGCTGGCTGAGGTCGACGCAGGCGCAGTCACAGCAAGAAAGAAGAAGAGAGGAAGAAGAAAAGGGAAAGAAAGAAAGAAAGAAAGAAAGAAAGAAGAAGAAGAAGAAGAAGAGGAAGGAGGAGGCGCTGCTGTGATGGTGAGGAGTAGAGAGGTGCAGCGCTGGAAAAAAAAAAGGAAAGGGAATTTTCTAGATGGTTTGGGTCGAACCGGTTTGATTCGGTTCGATTCGACTCAAATCTTTGATTTTCGATTGGTTTTCGACTTTTTCAATCGGTTTTCGGTTCGGTTTCTCACAGTATTCGCATTAAAATATTAAAATAAATTTCCAAGCTGTCGGTTTATTAAATTTAATTGGAAAATCTTTGAAAATAAAAATTTGAGTTGTTTCAGTAATATAGTGAATTTATTCAATAATTTATTGTAACTCAGACAAATTTAATGGTTTTCTTAAGAAATGTGAAATTTCAACTGTGACAAGTATTATGAAAGAGAGATAGTATTGAGTAAATTGACTATATTACTCTTAATTTAATACTAGTTCTCTAAAAAAACCATTAAATTGAAGTAATAATCATTGGTCATATAAAAAGAGTAAATATGAAAAAAAAAAAATTATTACTCCTTGAAACCATAAATGTGACAATTATTTTGGAACAAACTATTTTTTCAATTGTGACAAATATTATGAAATAGAGGTAGTAACTAATTTATTTTATCAAACCTGACCAAAACCATTTAAAATTTTTATTTTTTTAGAAAAATATTTTTTTATTATTTTATTTTTTAATTTTAATCTTTTTCATATTTTAATTTAATATTTTTTCAGAAAATTTTGTTCTGAAAAAGATTAGCAAGACTATAAATGAGGCTGTCAAGAATGGCTTGCGCTCCTTGATTCTGCATTCGCTATTAGAAGAATTTATTTTTTTAAAATAAATTTATTTTTTTAAAAAAAAATAAATAGAAAACTAATAAAGTGTATAATTAAATTAGTGGTAGAATATTTTTTTTTTTAAATAAAGGAAGTCTAAATATGCTTATTTATAGATATAAATATATAACACTGAAGCATGTTTTTTTATGTGGTGCAATATTGAGAAGAATTAGTGGCTGATGTTACATTTTATTATTTTTTAATCTTTATTTGTCAATTGTTTAATTTAATTATTCCCTAGGTTGTAGAAATTTTATTCTAAAATATAACACTCTTGTCTTTTTTTCAGTAATAATAACATATAATAATTAATTTATTTTATTAATGATAAAATTTTATTTTTTAACAATTAATAATTATAATAATAAATCTATTATATCATAATAAAACCCTTAATTTTTTTTCCGCTAATGACTCACCCCAATATTCTCCATGCTTTGTAATAAAATGTGATTTTTTTAATTTCCATTTTAAATTTATCTATTTTTCTATTGATTTTATTTTATTTTATTTAAATATACTCTTTCATTTATTTATAACAAACTAATTATATATATTTTTTTTTTAATTTCAATTCCGCTTTGAATAATAAACGTATATTTTTCTGCCTTTATTATATTTTTTCATACAATTTTTTTTTTCAAGTGGTGGTAGACAGAATTGACTAGACTACTACCTTATTAGTTTCAGTAAGTGGGCACAGTATCCCATTATCAACGCACATGATTTTCAGTGAATTTTTCTGTTTTTGATTTGATTGAAGGAAAATAGGAGCAAGCAAATTTGTGGAATGAGATTAACTGTCATAAGGATAAAAATGTAATTTCGGTTATTTGCGCTTGTTTTTGAATTTTTCTTCCATTCCATGTACTTTGCTGGAGAGAAAATTTTGGTGGACCATTTTTCTGCCATTTGCAAAGCATTTTAATTTTTAAGATCCTAAGGTATTTTGGAGAGCCTTTTTTTATTTAAGATCCTATATATTGGAAATAAATTTTTTTTTTTACATAATCACTATAAATTTATATGAAATATTTTTATAAATTATATGAAATATTATGACTTATTAATTTAACATTAAAATTTCTATTATCATTTTTCAAAGTAATTACTACTAAATAAATAAAAAATAAGTTAAAAATAAAAATAATTTATTTTATTAATTAACTAAAATGATAACTATTGTAAAAATCTATTGTATTTATTGAAGCCATAAATGAGTTTATTATATTTTTTTAAAAAAATTAGTATGCATCGTTTTATTGATTTTTTAATTTTTCTAGAAAATTCTACTATTTTAAATTATTTGTACAAGTCCCTCTATAACTTTATACATATACACTCGATTGTAATTATTATGGAGGGAGACAACTTGGGTAAAGATAAAAAAAAAAGAATTAAAAGGCGAAAAAAGTCAAAAATCGGGTTTGACTAGTTCAATCTTGTTTTCCGGTTCAAAACCGGTTTTATCCAGTTCTTACAGCTATTAACTTTATATGTCAAATTAGACCGGATTGATTTTCAGTTCGCGATTAAACCGGTCCGATTGATCGGTCTGATTCGATTTTAAAAACACTACTATTTAAGACTATAAATGTAATCTTAAAGAAGATTATAAATATAGTTTTGATATATAAATTAAATTTTGGATTCAAAGATCACAAATAACGTTCAACTCGAACAAAATAGAAACGTAAAAATTACGAAATAATTTTAGTATAAAAATTAGGTCGTGGCTATATTATTTATATAACTAAGTTTTTTAAAAGAATTTCATTTTAGAGAGAAAATATTAGCTTAATGTTTTTTTTAATTGTTCACCAAATACATAAATGGTATTTTATTGTTGTTGAACAATTTGTATTGGTATTTAATAATAATTAATTTTCTTGAACTTGCATTGCACGTTGCTATACTCGTTAAATTTTTACTTGTTGCAATTAAACGTAATTTCATTTTTATAAATCATTTTCTATTAGTTTATGTATATAATTTTCAATTAATTTTTTATTATAAATTGTAATATTATGGAAGTTTATAATACTAAAATTCTAAGAGAATTATAAAATAGAAAAAAGAAAATTTTGTAAGAGAATTATAAAATAGAAAAAAGAACATTTTATAATGTAATAAAATAATAAAATTTAATAATTACGTAACTTTTTTTAAAAAAAATATTTATACTATGAAATATTTTTATAATTTGACAATCCAATTTTTCATGAAAATAAAATTATTTATTTCTTATAACAATTTAAATTTAATTAACTTAATTTTTTTATATGTAATGTAATATCATGAAGTGTCTATATTACTAAAATAAGAAAAACAAATATCAAATATTATAATAATTAATAATCACTGTTTTAGAGTATCGTAAATAATTTTAGTTTTTTTTTTGTTTTTTACTTTTGCTAAAGTCTAAAATCATATACTTAATTTTATGATTAATTTTTTTGAGGAAAAAAATTCTATCAACATGTTATATGATTTACTAATATAACGTGTTATATTATAATTATATATATATATATATATATATATATATATATATATATATATATATATATATTTCTTTTAGTGTGTTTTATTTTCTTTATATTCCTTAATAAATGATAATAGATTACATTCATTCTTTGTGGAATAAGTTATTCGTAGTAAATACTTTAACCAATGAAACTTAAAAATTTACTAAAAATAATAATTAAACTATATTTAATATGTATCAATTATATAAAATATAACAGATTAAATTAAATTACTTTTTCTAATCAGTAAATTTAATCCTTAAAGATATTATATTCTTACCATAATATACCTTATATAGTATATAATATGATTTCTCACTTTATCCATCAGATTTTTTATTTAAATCGAAAATTAATATTATTAATCAAAATTAAATTATCTTTATTTTTCGATCAATAAAATTAAAATTCTTAATGATATTTTGTCAATCCATAAATTTAATAGGAGCGTTTATGGTAATCTCAAGATTGCCCTCTCCATTGCCAATTTTATATATATAGTATAATTTTTTATGATGTGTGTTGCATGTTTTGTTGCTCGTTTAAAACTCAATGTTTATATTTATTTATTTTTATATACAATATTAACTATTTTCCTCTTAGATTGTGTATATCATTTTAATGTTGGAAGGCCAAACTATAATAAAATGCATTTATAGCTACAAAGTATACTGTGGATAAAGAGTAAATTTTATTGGCCAAATCACTATAGATTTTTCCCGTGACATGTCGTGGCAAGAAGTGGCATAGCTAAAAGTTAGCTATGGGATTTGAGTCTTTTGTAGCAAAAAAATCAATACTTATAATAAAGAATTATAATTATTATTTAGCACGAAAATCATTAAATCATTAAAATCATTTATTGTAATGTGGCTAAATCATTAAAATCTTTTGCTATGAAAGTAAAAAATTTAGCACGAAAATCAGAACTGATAGCTATATAATAATTATTTAGCTATATTTATTATTTTTTAACTAAATTACAAAATAACTTGCCACACCAACCTAATGATGTGGCAACTCTATTTACATTTAGCTATGACTTGATGAGACTCTAGCTAAAAAGAATTAGATTTTTTTGCCGCAAAATACAAATTGTTTTACATTAATTTTTAAATTCATTTCTAAACCTATTGATATGGTTTTGAAATTCATTTCAAATTCATCAATAAATTTTTAAATTTTTAAATTTATTTTCTGTTGTGCATTCAAAACAAAAAAAATAAAAAAAAACTGTCAAATATTTTATAAATATAAATATATTTAATGTAAATTTAATATCTAACAAATACAAATGTATGTTAAAAAAAAAAAAAAAATACAACATTCCTGTCTACCAAATATAAACTATAGAGTTACACTAAATCAGTGTTTGGAGACATATTGTTAATGTTAGCTAATAAAATCCTTTGTACATTCACCCTTTCGTATTCTTGTAAAATTAATTGCACTGGAATCATCACCAACGAGTGTCGTAAAATTGGTGAGGATGAAGAGTACTTGTTAGTTTCAAATGAGATTGATACAGTAATTTTTATAATAATCTTTTCTTATGGTTTCTAACTGTAGAACACATAACCAGATAAGCAATTAGCAACTTACAATTTCTCCATCTGTCGCCATGACAGCACCACTAGCTGACTAACTTGTCTCCCGATTCGACCCGTCTCAATCAAAATCTGAAAATACTTAAAGAACGTACATATTCAAAGGTATGATTTAGGCTCCACTATTATAATTAATTTATTTGTAAATTTCATTGCAAGATTAAAAAAGCATTCATATTAAAATTTAATATAATTAATTCTCTTCATATGTTAAAATACAATAGCTACTTGTATTAAAGACAATCTCGCATCATGTAACGTCCAATTGAAAAGAAAATAACGTGTCTGCTTCTCTTTTTAAAATTACATTTTGAATTTATATTCATTTACGTTCTCAAGATTTATTTTTTTAACTATAATTTTAAATGTTTATTATCTGTAATATCATATTAAATTTAATTACATACTTACATTTTATTTTATGTAGTTATTTAAGTATAAAATATCTTTCTGATTTTTTAAAAAATATAAAAAATTATTTCAGTCTTTGAAAATTTATGCAATCTTCAATTACGTTTGATATATTTACTCTTTATTGAAGTGGAAAAATTTGATCATCGATAAAGGAAATATAGTAGCTACAGTTACTTTTATGTGGGTGCATAAATAGATGAAGATAAGTTATATGTGTTCATCAAGTTAAATATATCTGAGTTTAAGAAATTTATATTTAAAATCATTAATTTTTAATAATTTTATATTCCTTTGTTTTTTTAAAAATGAAGGAGCATATCTAGCTTATATTATTAAGATAAAAAAATAAAGCATTATACAAAAATAAAGGAAGGCATATCCCCATTAAATCAGACATAGAAATAGAAGCCCGAGCAATCGAATGAGGCACCTGGTTTGCAAATCTCTTAGCAAAAACAAAAGACGCATTTGCTAGCTTATATAAAAGAGCTTTGCAGTCAAGGACAATCAAACCAAAATAAGATAAATCCAAATTATTTGAACTCAAAGCCTAAATGAGAGGTAGACAATAAGATTCAAAAATAATTGATTGGTATTGTAAAGACTTAACCCAGGTCAATGCTTGGCGAAAATAAAAAGCTTCCCCTAACTTAGGATCATCAACCACCAGTCTTGAATAGGCCATACCTAAGGGTGGCCACGGTTCCGGTTCCAAAAAATTTGGAACCGGAACCGAACCGAAAATTTTTGGTTTCGGTTCCGGTTTGGAATCGAACGGTTCCGGTTCCTTAACGGTTTCAAAATCGACGATTCCGATCTGTTTTCCGGCAAATCACATAATTTTAAATTTTAAATTTTGAAGACTGGTTTTTAAAATTTTAAAAATTTGTGAAAGTTATTTCTAAAAAAAATACACCTAAAAAATTAAAAAATGCTTCAATTAAATTTATTTTTTTAAAGACTTGAACTTAATTATTTTTTTTAAAAAAAGTCTTCAACTGAATTTATTTTTTGTTTAAAAAAGTTTGAACATAATTAAAAAAAAAAAAAAAGGGCTTGAACTTAATTTTTTTTTTAAATTAAGTTGTCTACGTATCGTCTTGGGGTTTAGAGGAATCAAAGCCCACGTAGTTCTTACTTACCTTATACCAATTTCACCCCTTTTACCTTATTCGCTATTTGCACCACCGGTTGATGTTCCTACTGAGGACCCATCGTATAAATCATATAAATTTTCATTTTCTTTTAGATTTTCTTGTGCTCTTAGTTCGGCCTTGCTCCAATCATCCACGCATGATTGTGCTTCTAATGAATCGGGTGTCATACGAGATCGTGTTTTATCAAGTATGTTTCCTCATTGACTAAAAGCTTGTTCAACTGCAACAGTGGAGAATGGAACTGCTAAAACTTGTTTTGCAATTAAAGAAAGTATTGGAAATGTATTGGCGTGACGACTCCACCAATCTAAAATTGGAAAATTATTATCTGCATAATCATCACCAAACTCAAAAGAAGTGGTTAGATAATTATCAAATTCAGAAAAAGAACTGGGTTCCCTTGGTCTTTTTTGTCTTTGTAGTAAAACCTGTTCAGCAACACCAACACCACTTACCCTTTGTGTTGGAAATTGTTGAATATTAGACTGAGAAGAATTAGAAGTAGATGAACTAGAAAATTGAACAAATTCACTATATAATTGCATAATATTTTGTCTAACTTCATGCAAAACTACATCTATATTAACACTATCTTCTATATCAAGATTTAATACTTCATAATAAATGGTCAAATATTCACATAAAACATCAATTTTACATCTAGGATCAAATACAATAGCAACAAGATAAATGGGTGGTATATTTTTAAAATAAGATAACCATTTTTTTCATTGAAAAAACACAATCTTTTAATATACAATCATTTTCAAATTCTTGGAGTCCACTAACAATATTAATATACATAGGTAAAAATAAATGAGATGTAGGATAATAAACCCCATTAAATTTATAGGTAGCATCATTAAAAATTTTTAAAATATCTAAAATTTTTGCACAAATATCCCAATTTTGTGGATATAAATTAATATCTTCAATATTATTAGTAATAAAAAAGCATAATAATTCTTTATGAGAAAAAGACTCGTTTAATGATTCATATGTTGAATTCCAACGAGTTGGGACATCCCTTGGAAAATGTTTTGGTCTTTTATTATTTTTCTTGCAAAATTTAGCCCAGCTTTTCATCACTTGGGGATGTCCCCATAAATATGAAATAGCTTTTTTAATTGGAGAAATAAATGATTCAAGAATTTTTAAACCATCTTGTATACATAAATTTAAAACATAGCATGCACATCTTATATGAAAAAATTTTCCACCAATATTTAGTTCACAAATATTTTTAAGTTCAATAATTGATTTAGTATTAGCAGAAGCATTATCAAATGAAATTGAAAAAAATTTTTTTGTCAACTTATATTCATTTAAAATTGAAACAATTATTCTATAAATATTATTTGCAGTATGTTTATCATCAAAAGCACGAAATGCAATAATTCTTTTTTGAATTTTCCAATCATCATTAATCTAATGACATGTAATGCCCATGTAAGAATGCATTTGCCAATGATCACTCCAAATATCACAATAAATTGAAACACGAATTTTCATTTGAGAAAATAAAAGCTCTAACTCTTTTTTTCCTTTATTATATAAAGAAATAATAGTTCGTTTTACAGTATTTTTTAGCACTCTTTTAGCAGAAAGATTTAAAACTTTTTGACAATATTTTTTAAAACCTACTTTTTCACCAAAACTAAAAGATAAATGTTCCATAGAAATCTTTTTTTGCTAATTCTTCTTTTTGTATTTTTTCAGAATATTGAAATAAAGAAAGGTTAGAAAATGCGTACCCAGAAATTTGTGTTTGAGACCAATCAACTCCTATTTTTGTTGGATGTTTTCTCTCCAAATTCTTCCAAAATGATCTACAGCCGCCCAATTGTTTAAATTTATAAGATTTCTACAATAATTGCAAATTACATCGAACATTTGAATTTTTTCGTGAAATGAATAGCGAATATGTCGGAACTTTGTCTTGCTCTTCGAAGAATTTGTGTACGTTGCTCTTGCTCTTGCTCTTCCTCTTCTTCTAACTGCTCATTATTAAATTCAAATTCTTGAGTTGGAATTTCCATATTTTCATTTGGATTTCCCTCAAAATTAAATTGGATGGGAGTGAAATCCAAGATGTCGTTTGTAGGGATAGATGAATATTGTGTTTCTCCAATCTTTCCCTTGCCCTCACCAGAATTTGAGTTTCCTCCACTTGCCATTATATGATAATAAGATATAATTTGGAAAATTGAATAAAAAAAATTAGAGAGAATAATAAGAGAGATTGTAGAGTAGAGAAGAATAATATAGAGTAGAGTGTAGTATAGTGTAGAGAGAGTAGAGATTTTTTTGTGAGGAATTTGTAAATGGAATGAAATGAGGTATTTATAATAAATCCAAAAAATTATTTTTCCAAAAATACCCTTGAAACTAGCCGTTATGTAGTCGTTTATGGTTGTTGGGAGGGGTAATTAAGAGATTTCACAATAAAATTTTTAAAAAAATAAATCTGACGGTTTCTAACGGCTAGAACCGCCGGTTCTAACTGGCCGGAGAACCGGCGGTTCCATCAGTTTTCGACCGGTTTGTGGAACCGCTGGTTTGCGGTTCCAACAATACTGGAACCGGAATCAAACCAAAAATCTCCGGTTCCGGTTCCAGTTCGGACCGGTTCTGAACCACCGGTTTCGATTCTCGGAACCGTAATATGTGGGTCCTGTATATGTATGGCACAACCCAAGAGGGGGGGTGAATTTGGTTTTCTAAAAACAGATATAAATTTTAGAATTTAAAAACAAATATAGAATTCTAAGTGCAGCGGAAAAATATAGAACTTATGAGAGTAGATTATGGATTAGAATCACCTCACAATGTTCTATTCATAAAAAAAAATAGAAAGACTATGCAAAGTGCAGCTATTGATTAGAACTGCTTCACAACGTCTTATTCAAATATAGAACTTCTTTATGATGGAGAGCTATTGTAATCAGAACTTCCTCATAAAGTTTAGAAAATCATATAAGATTGTGTGAGAGACAGTTATTAAAATTAGAACTACTTCACAAAGCCTTATTCAAGTATCAGAACTACTTTATGATGGAAAGCTATTGAAATTAGAACTTCCTCATAAAGTTTAGAATACTAATTAGAAACCCAAACAGTTAAATATACTGAGAATAGAAGAACAATTAGAACATGGTATATTCACTTATCAGAAATCCAGAATTCTAATATTCAGAGACGATAAGACTTATTCCGGTTTTAGAACATTAGATCCAGTAACAACATTAGCATTTCTAAAATATAAACAGAAGTGTAACAAAAGCAGTATCAAGCAAAACTTCAGAAATTAGAAAAGATCAACACAGAGAATTATAGTGGTTCGGCACTAACTCGCCTACATCCACTCCCCAAGACTCATCTTGAGATCCTCAACTATGTTATCTCTTTTCAAGGGTAAGAGACAAACCAACAGTACAAGGCAATAGATCAACACCTAGATCTACCCTTTATCCCACTAGATTTTCCAAAGGTTCTAGTTAACCTCAACCCTTTATGTTTTTGGCAGAGTACAGAAACTCAATTCAAGACATTAGAATCTCACACAAGGAGAAGGTCGCTTGATAACCTCTTTCACAATAGCTTCTAACCTAAGCTATTGCACACTTGTTTATCAAATAAGAACCTGTCTACTGTAGATTACAGAATCTAAATAGACAGAAAGAAATGCACATATAAGCACAGGAAAAACAGTTTATCAGATTAAAAAATCATTTAGAACACAGAACCGTTTTTCAAAAGTAGTTGTAAAAATTCTTTTCTTCTTTAAAGATAAAAAACGTTAAGTGTAAAGATGAAAAGAAAAATGGGGGGTAGAGAGTAAGTTTTGAGAGATAAAGATGTGATCAATGAGAGAATGCTCTTAAAACAAAAACTCTTACTTCCTCAATAGCTCAAGACGTGAAACACTCCTTTATATAGAGAGCTTCGAATCTCTTGCTTTTGGAAAGTGGATAATTCATTTGAAATTAGAATATTTGCTTTCCTTATTTAAAAGATACGAAAATCTTTGTTACCAAAAATTTATTTTATCCTTTTTGGTAAGAGAATAAAACACGATTTTGCTTTCCTTTAAACAAAAGATTTTTGGCAGCATTATTTGGAAAAATATTTTTACGGAAAGATGTTCTTACTAAAACCAAAAAGATTCTTCCTTCGTTTTTAAGGTAAGAGAATAAATTGAGGTATTCTTAGATTTTTCAAAGAGATTTCCGAAAGAGATAGAGTATGATTTATTACCAAAAACCTTGAAGACGTAATCTCTTTAGTTTTAGGAAATTTTAACTTTAAAGAATATTTTCGAAAACAAATAAAAGAATTTATTTGAAAAATCTAATTTCCGAAAATATTTTTGAATGAGAGAAAAAAAAAATTTATGTGCTCATATGTGAATTTTCTCTCTATCCTACAAAGTGTCCTAAATATCTAGCTACTAGGGTCTTCGAATATCTTCACACTCAATGTAGGACTTGCCTTGTACGATTTCTTTCCAGAAGAATTCTGCATAAAATAATATTAGCACAAAAGATAATTTTAAATTTATTTGTTTTGTATTAATCATCAAAATCCTGAGATTAAATTTTGACCCTTGAGCCAAAAATCTCCCCCTTTTTGATGATGACAAAAACCAATAAATTTAGCAAACATAAAAACATTTGCTCCCCCTAAATTTATGCATATAAGTTCTAAATATGCCAAAAAAAATTTTTAATATGAAGCAAATTAGAACATGTATTTTGCTCCCCCTAAATAGATGCAATAAAACTGTTTTGTGAAAAAAAAAAAATTAGAACTAGGGAGGCATTTTTAGAAACTAATTTTAGAACTAGCAAAAATAGGCAAGATATTCTAAGTTCTAATAATCAGAGCATAGATATTAGAACTAGCAAAGATAGACAAGATATTCTAAGTTCTAATAATCAGAACATATGGTCAGAGCAAAAGAATATAAACTGATATTAGAAATAGAACAAAAGATCTTATGTCCAACCTGCAAAATAGTCGTTAGAATAAGAATTTAAATTCTAAAAATATTCAGCTTATCATACAGAATATATAGCTCAACACAATAGACCATATAGAAAGCAATAAACACCAACATACCAACACAGATATAAGTACTTTGGTTACCAAGTACGTACCAAAATGTTCAGAATACCACCAAAATATACCTGCATTCTCCCCCTTTTTGTCATCATACAAAAGGGTTAGACAAAATCGGAGCAAAATAAAGAAAAATAAATAGTTCCAAAGATATAATCCTACAAAGATAAGAAAAAATAAATTGTTCAGAACACAGAAAAACAAATCAGATAGGCTTAGAGTCAGTTCTAAGTCTCTTAGAACTCCTCAAATTCTGAGCTGGAGCAGTCTCAGAAGAACTCTCTGGCCTTTTAGAAGAGGGGTGAAGTGGAGGCTTTCTTCCATGAGTCCTGTGTTTTCCAGCAGTGTGCTTAACCTTCTGTGGTTTTTCTGATGAGGGGATGTAGGGTGTTCCTTTCACTCTGAGAGTAGCTAATTTTCTTTCATTCACATCCTTTATTCTTTCCAAAGTCTTGATGAGAGACTGATTTTGTCCAATCACAATCTGGCAATGCTGTATTGCCTCATCAAGTTCTTTGTTGTGCTCTTCTATTAGCTCCTTCTCCATTTTTCCCAACATAGCTTACCTACTTCTTTGTGCCGACAACAACTCAGATTCTTTCTCTGTTTTATCCTCAGCAGATTTCTCTTCATCACTAATTTCTAGCATTTCAGTTTCAGCATCACTAACCTCCTCTACTTTCTTTCCTTTTTCCATCTGTTCAGGCTCTTTCTTCTTTTCTGTCTCCTTTTCTTCTGCTTCTATCTCAGCAGCACTCTCTTTTTCTGTTTTCTCTTTTCTTTCTTTTTCTTCTTCTATTGCTTCTTCTTCTAACTTTTCTCCTTCTTCTGTTTCTTCTTCTATCTTCTTTTCTTTCTCTTCTGCTTTCTCTTCTTCTTCTTCAATTTCCTCCTTCCTTTCCTCTTTCTCTGTTTCTTCTAACTTCCCTTTTCCTTTTTCTTCTTTCCTCTTCTTTTTCTCAGACTCTTCTTTTCTTTCCTTGTCCTTCTTGACTTTTTCTTTCTTTGTTTTTCCAACTTCTCTTTTCACTTTCTTTTCTTTTTCAGTTTCTTCTTTTCTCTTTTCTTCCTTCTCTTTCTTCTCCTTCTCTTCTTTTTCTTTCTTTTCTCCTCCTTCCTCATCCTTCATGTTCAAAGACCCGCTATCCAACTTTGAAACAGAATGACCAACATTCTCATCTAGATCGACATCCAGAAACTCAAACACTGGGGTAAGAATCATACCGTAGGGCAGCTTTTTAGGGTTGTTCTGCATCTTATCAAAAATAATGTGACATAGATTGAGGGGTTTCTTCTCAATTATGTGCCACATTATGCACAACTCCACCTGGTTTACATACGTCTGTGAAGCGCTCTTGGGATAGATATAATGTACAATGAGTTTGTACAACCATTTCATACTCTCCGTCAGGTTTGAGCATTCTATTGTACCCTGTTTCTCTGCAGAACCCTTCTTCACAATCTTCTTCACAAAATCTTCCTTTTTATAATCGCTAACCCTAGACACATCCTTAATTTTTGTCACCCTAGACCCAGCATTCGGCACATAAAAAATTTTCCCAAAATCAGCGTACGATAACTCTTTGGTCTCATCCTGAAGCTTGACAGAGATCGACTCTGTCCCACTGACTTTCAGAGAGCCATAAAATTCCTTAACCAAACTCTCATAGCATAGTTTATTCAAAGACAAAAAGTTCATCCATCCTTGGAACTCAAAGAGTTCCTTAAAATCAAACTCATCACCACCAAAGAATTTCCAGTCAATTACATAAGAACGCATGAGAGGGTAAGTGAAAGAACTGATTTACCTTTATCATGTGCTCTAGCTACCTGTTTCTGTGATGTAACAGTTTCGATTTTTCTTTTCTTTGTTTCCTCTTCTGCCTTTTTCTCTTTTGACTCCTTTTGTTCATATTTCTTTGAGAGCTTTTTCAGAAGTTGAAGTTCTTGCTCAGTTAGAGAGTCGGATGAAGAGTTGGAACTAGATTCGGCCATTGTTGCAAATTTCGAAACTCAGAATAGCTTAGGGTTTTGGTTCGCAAGAAGACGATAGAGAGAACACGAAGCAGTTAATTGGAAAATAAGAGCACTTAAGTGGCGGAAGAAAAAATAAAGAACAGTTTTTAAAGGAAATTCAAAACAACAAATAAGACAAAAGAAATAAAATAACTAAAAAGAATAAAATAATAAAACCGCCAAAGTACTAAGGACAAAAACACAATAAAAACACTCATAATAAAATAACTGTTTTTGGATTTAGTCTAAAGTAGGATTCTGATAATGACATTAGAAAGTCATATCAGGGCAAATTTCATTTTAGACAAAAATCGTTTTTCATACAGAGCAAAAATTAGAACATAGCAAGTCTTCTATTTTTGAATATAGAAAGCAGTTTAGAATATACTTACAGAGTTCTAAAGTTATGAGTTTAGAACTAACATACCAAGCTCTCTTCTAATTGAGCAAAATTGATTTTCATTCAAGGGTTTAGTAAAGATATCTGCCAATTGCTTTTCTATAGGAATGAACTCAATTACTATGTCACCTTTTTGTACATGATCACGTATGAAGTGATGTCTGAGTTCTATGTGCTTGGTTCTAGAATGCTGAACTGGATTTTTAGATAAGTTGATAGCGCTTATGTTGTCACACTTGATTGGTACTGTTTCTAATTTCAGTCCATAGTCTGCCAACTGTTGTTTGATCCATAGAACTTGTGCAACACAACTTCCAGCAGCAACATATTCTGCTTCTACAATAGAAAGTGCAACAGATGTCTGTTTCTTGCTAAACCATGATACAAGGGCGCTACCCAGAAATTGACAAGTCCCAGACGTGCTTTTTCTATCTATTCTGCTTCCTGCAAAGTCAGAATCACTATACCCAACAAGATCAAATGTATCATCTTTAGAATACCACAGACCCAGATTAGAAGTTCCACAAAGATATCTTAATATTCTTTTTACAGCAATTAAATGAGATTCTTTGGGACACGATTGAAATCTAGCACATAGACAAACACTAAAGTGTATGTCTGGTCTGCTCGCCGTTAGATATAGTAAAGAACCAATCATACTTCTAAACAGCTTGATATCCACATCCTTACCTTTTTCATCTTTTTCTAATTTGGAGGATGGACTCATTGGTGTACTACATACCTTGGCATTTTCCATTTTGAATCGTTTCAACAACTCTCTAGTATATTTTTCTTGATTAATGAAAATTCCATTCTCACATTGTTTGATTTGAAGACCAAGGAAGAAGTTTAATTCTCCCATCATACTCATTTCGAACTCACCCTGCATAATCTTAGAAAATTCTTTACACAGAAGATCATTAGTAGAACCAAAGATTATGTCATCAACATAAATTTGTACAACTAGAATGTCATGTGCTTTATTTTTAATAAACAGTGTTGTATCAACCTTTCCTCTTGAAAAACCATTTTCTAATAGAAACTTACTCAATCTTTCATACCAAGCTCTAGGAGCTTGCTTTAAACCATAAAGAGCTTTAGTAAGTTTGTAAACATGATTAGGTTTATCAAAAATTTCAAAACCAAGAGGTTGTTCTACATACACTTCTTCATTTAGAAAACCATTTAGAAAAGCACTTTTCACATCCATTTGATACAACATGAATTTTTTAAAGCATGCAAATGCACAAAGCATTCTAATGGCCTCAAGTCTAACAACTGGGGCAAAGGTCTCATCAAAATCGATGCCTTCTTCTTAGTTGTACCCTTGAGCCACTAATCTTGCTTTATTTCTCACAACGTTACCATGTTCATCAAGCTTATTTCTAAACACCCATTTTGTTCCAATAACAAAATGATTTTTAGGTCTAGAAATAAGTTTCCAAACTTGGTTTATCTCAAATTGATTTAGCTCTTCTTGCATAGCAAGAATCCAACTTTCATCATTTTGAGCATCTTCTAAATTTTTAGGTTCTATTTGAGAAACGAAAGCAACATTACCAAAATATCTTCTAAGTTGAGCTCTAGTCATCATCCTTTCCGAGGGATTATCCATAATGTCTTCTTGAGGATGATACTTATGAAATCGCCATTCTTTTGGTAATTGAGATTCTTCATTTTCTGTTTCTGGCATTTGACTTTCAACTATATTTTGATCTTCATGTTTTATTTCTGGTTCAGCCTGATTATCGATGTTCTGATTACTTTCTAGCTGTTCTAATTGTTCTGATTGCTCATTCTGCTTTACAGGATTAGAATCTACAACATCATCACTTTCTAATGTTCTAGAAGTAGAGTCAGTTTCATCAAACACAACATGAATATATTCTTCTACAATTAGAGTCTTTTTATTAAATACTCTATATGCTTTACTGTTACTAGAATATCCCAGAAAAATACCTTCATAAGATTTAGCATCAAATTTAGCAAGATGATTTTTCTTGTTATCTAGAATAAAGCATTTGCACCCAAAAATATGAAAATAACCAATATTTGGTTTTCTACCTTTGTATAACTCATATGGAGTCTTTTTAAGATTAGATCTTTCCAAAGCCCTGTTTAGAATATAACAGGCAGTGTTAACTGCTTCTGCCCAGAAATACTTTGGTAGATTAGAATCACTTAGCATGGTTCTGGCCATTTCTTGAAGTGTTCTATTCTTGTGTTCCACTACTCCATTTTGTTGAGGTGTTCTAGGTGCTGAGAAGTTTTGGAAGATTCCTGACTCGTTGCAAAAAGCATCGAATTTCTAATTTTCAAATTCTCCTCCATGATCACTTCTAATTGCCTTGATGTTGTATCCTTTCTCATTTTGTATTCTCTTGCAAAGATGAACAAACATGTCATATGACTCATCCTTATTTCTAAGGAAGAGTGTCCAGGTGAATCTAGAGTAATCATCTACAATAACAAATGCATAGAATTTTCCTCCAAGACTAGAAGGAGTAATTGGACCAAATAAATCAAGGTGTAGCAATTCTAAAGGTCTAGAAGTAGAAACCATGCCCTTGGATTTAAAAGAAATTCTGGTTTGTTTGCCCATTTGACAAGCATCACAAATGTGATCTTTTTCAAATTTCAACTTTGGCAAACCACGAACCAAATCTTTCTTAGACAGTTTAGAAATAAGGTGCATGCTTGTATGTCCAAGTCTTCTATGCCATAACCAACTAGAATTATCAATAGAAACTAAACATATATCCTGGTTATGCATGTCAGAGAGATCTGCTAGGTATATATTCCCAAACCTTTTTCCGACGAATAACGTTTTATTATCATGCATGTTCTGAACTTCACAATGAGAAGGTTCAAAGATCACTCTTCTATTTTTATCACAAATCTGACTAATACTTAACAAGTTATAATGTAATCCTTCTACTAAGCATACATCTTCTATTAAAGGATTAGAACCTACCACACCAATACCAACAATTTTACCTTTTGCTTTGTCTCCAAAAATTACCGCACCTCCCTTTTTCTTTTCTAATCTGGTGAACTTCTTTCGGTCACCAGTCATATGCCTAGAGCAAGCGCTGTCCATGTACCACATCTCTGTTTTCAGCTCGCTCCTTAGGCACACCTGAAAAGATCAAGCAGATTTAGGTACCCAACTCATATTGGGTCCTGGAGGGTTAGTGGTAACAGGTGCACTATGATTTTTCTTTCTGTTGAAACTTTGATGTTCTAAAGTCACAACATTAGAAACAACATTTTTCTGATTAGAAACACAATTCAGTTTAGAAATGCTATCATAGCTAGAACTTGTCTTTTCTTTAGAAAATGATTCTGAAATTGATTTTAGAATTCTAATCTCAGTTTTCAAAGATTCATTTTTAGAATTCAGATTTTTACAATTTTCTTCCAGATGTGTCAGATTTTCAGAAAATCGATTATTACACCTTTTAAGATCTTTGATTTCTGTAATGAGATCTTTGCATGTAACTTCTTGATAAAAAGCATCTTTTAGATGATTAGTTTCAGATTTTAATTATCTGAAATCTGTCTTTAGAACTTTATGCTTTCTAACAAGCTTTTCAAACTCATTGCAAAGATTATTGTAAGTATTTAGAAGATCATTTTCTGATTTAGGTTCAGAAATACTTACAGTGCTTTCTTCATTCTCATGGACCGTTGCATTTGTTTCGTTGATTCTAGATTTCTGTGTTGAAGTCAGATTGCTGATTTCTTTAGATTTAGAATCGATAGTAGCCATTAGACAGATATTAGCAATTTCTTCTTAATCGCTGTGGCTTTCAGGATTAGAATCATCTGAATTACTCCAAGCAGCTACGAAGGCCTGCTTCAGCTTCTCTTTCGTTGACTTCTTTTTCAATTTAGGACAATTAGGCTTGATATGTCCAGGTTTGTTGCATTCATAACAAACCACTTCAAAAGGTTCTTTCTTAGGCAAGTTACTATTTTTGGATGGAAAGTTCTTTTTGTTAAACTTTTTCTGTGGCCTTCCACCCTTTCTATAGAACTTCTTAAATCTTTTAGCAACAAGTGCTAAATCATCACTATCAAGATCAGAAGAACTTTCTTCACTAGAATCTACCCTCAAAGCCAGTCCTTTCTTTTTCTTATCTTCTGTTGTCAAAGAAGATTTCATTTCCTCTGAAACAAGAGCTCCTATAAGATAATCATAAGTGATGGGAGTCTCTTTGTAATTCATGACAGTTCCTATAGAATCCCATTTTCTAGGTAGAATTCTAAGGATTTTCTTAACAAGCTCATCTTCTGAAATTTCCTTTCCGAGAGTTCTCAAAGATTAACTATATTAGTAAATCTAGAATTTAATTCTGCAATAGTTTCTCCTTCTTTCATACTGAACATTTCATATTCTCTCCAAAGGATATTTATTCTGGATTCTTTTACTCTATTTGTACCCTCATAGGTGACTTTAAGTTTTTCTCAAACTTCTGTTGCAGATACACTTTATTGTATTCAGTTGCATCTAAAGCACAATGAAGAATATTAATGGCTTTCGCATTTACAGCAATGTCATTCCAATCAGCATCTGTATATTCTTCTTCTGTTTTTCTAACTAACTTATCTCCTACAACTTTCATGGGGATACGAGGACTAGTGATAACATTTCTCCAGCAGTTTATATCAACTGATTTCATGAAGTTTTCCATTCTAGTTTTCCAGGAAGAGTAATTAGAGCCATTGAACAAAGGAGGTCTAGAAACAGATTGTCCTTCCAGAGAAATAAGAGGAAGTGGAGTTGCCATGAGATCTTATCTCTTAAGCGGTTAAGCTTCGGTAAATCAAGAGCCAAAGCACTGATACCAGATTGTGGGTCCCGTATATGTATGGCACAACCCAAGAGGGGGGGTGAATTGGGTTTTCTAAAAACAGATATAAATTTTAGAATTTAAAAACAAATATAGAATTCTAAGTGCAGCGGAAAAATATAGAACTTATGAGAGTAGATTATGGATTAGAATCACCTCACAATGTTCTATTCATAAAAAAAAAAAGAAAGACTATGCAAAGTGCAGCTATTGATTAGAACTGCTTCACAACGTCTTATTCAAATATAGAACTTCTTTATGATGGAGAGCTATTGTAATCAGAACTTCCTCATAAAGTTTAGAAAATCATATAAGACTGTGTGAGAGATAGTTATTAAAATTAGAACTGCTTCACAAAGCCTTATTCAAGTATCAGAACTACTTTATGATGGAAAGCTATTGAAATTAGAACTTCCTTATAAAGTTTAGAATACTAATTAGAAAACCAAACAATGAAATATACTGAGAATAGAAGAACAATTAGAACATGGTATATTCACTTATCAGAAATTCAGAGTTCTAATATTCAGAGACGATAAGACTTATTCCGGTTTTAGAACATCAGATCCAGTGACAACATTAGCATTTCTAAAATATAAACAGAAGTGTAACAAAAGCAGTATCAAGTAAAACTTCAGAAATTAGAAAAGATCAACACAGAGAATTATAGTGGTTAGGCACTAAAACGCCTACATCCACTCCCTAAGACTCATCTTGAGATCCTCAACTATGTTATCTCTTTTCAAGGGTAAGAGACAAACCAACAGTACAAGGCAATAGATCAACACCTAGATCTATCCTTTATCACACTAGATTTTCCAAAGGTTCTAGTTAACCTCAACCCTTTCTGTTTTTGGCAGAGTACAGAAACTCAATTCAAGACATTAGAATCTCACACAAGGAGAAGGTCGCTTGATAACCTCTTTCACAATAGCTTCTAACGTAAGCTATTACACACTTGTTTATCAAATAAGAACCTATCTACTGTAGATTACAGAATCTAAATAGACAGAAAGAAATGCACATATAAGCACAGGAAAAACAGTTTATCAGATTAGAAAATCGTTTAGAACACAGAACTGTTTTTCAAAAGTAGTTGTAAAAATTCTTTTCTTCTTTAAAGATAAAAAACGTTAAGTGTAAAGATGAAAAGAAAAATGGGGGGGTAGAGAGTAAGTTTTGAGAGATAAAGATGTGATCAATGAGAGAATGCTTTTAAAACAAAAACTCTTACTTCCTCAATAGCTCAAGACGTGAAACACTCCTTTATATAGAGAGCTTTGAATCTCTTGCTTTTGGAAAGTGGATAATTCATTTGAAATCAGAATATTTGCTTTCCTTATTTAGAAGATACAAAAATCTTTGTTACCAAAAATTTATTTTACCCTTTTTGGTAAGAGAATAAAACACGATTTTGCTTTCCTTTAAATAAAAGATTTTCGGCAGCATTATTTTGAAAAATATTTTTACGGAAAGATGTTCTTACTAAAAACGAAAAGATTCTTCCTTCGTTTTTAAGGTAAGAGAATAAATTGAGGTATTCTTAGATTTTTCAAAGAGATTTCCAAAAGAGATAGTATGATTTATTACCAAAAACCTTGAAGACGTAATCTCTTTAGTTTTTGGAAATTTTAACTTTAAAGAATATTTTCGAAAACAAATAAAAGAATTTATTTGAAAAATCTAATTTCCGAAAATATTTTTGAATGAGAGAAAAAAAATAATTTATGTGCTCATATGTGAATTTTCTCTCTATCCTACAAAGTGTCCTAAATACCTAACTACTAAGGTCTTCGAATATCTTCACACTCAATGTAGGACTTGCCTTGTACGATTTCTTTCCAGAAGAATTCTGCATAAAATAATATTAGCACAAAAGATAATTTTAAATTTATTTGTTTTGTATTAATCATCAAAATCCCGAGATTAAATTTTGACCCTTGAGCCAACATAATATGGCCACCCCTAGCCATACCTGCTACACAGTAACCACGACAGTCCCTAATAATAATACCCATACCAAATCAAGTATTATTAAGTGATACATCTACATTGCATTTCAAAAAATCGTAAGGAGGTGGCTGCCATTTAGTAACCATTGGGATAGCGTAAGAACTGTACCCATTTATAAACAGATTAGCTCTCTACCATTCACGAAGCTGCTGACCTGCATTTTGAACAATCTGGCCTACTGATAACTTTTTTTGATGCCACACCAGCTGGTTCCTTGCCCACCATAAACTCTAAAGCACCATAAAACTCTCCTCCCTTGTCAATTTATTTTGAAGCGCTAAAGATAAAAGCCACTCTTGCATATTCGCCCATGGCCTTGAACCCACCTGCATTAAAAGCCAACAATCTTTAACGATATTACATTGTAACAGAGCATGCTCCGTTGTCTCATTTGCCAAACCACAAGTAGGACAAAGTGATGAAATCTCAATGTGGTGTCGTTGCAAGTTTACATAGTAAGACAATGTATTGCCCACAACTCGCCATACATGATGCTGGACCTTTTTTGGTATCTTAGCTCGCCAAATGATAGACCATACATCTACATTAACCATACCCATCCCATTTGCTATCTCCATAGCCACCCTATATCTGTTTTTCATTGAATATTTACCATGATGCTCATATGACCAGATCTAGGAATCAGCTTTAGGAGTGAGCGATAAAGGGATCTACAAAATTAAATCAACATCATGAGGTAAGAAAATATCACGAACCAAGTCTTCCTTCCATCGTAAAGGAGATTCCGTCATGAGAGACGAAATCGTAGCAGCTTCCCAACCCTCAGGAACAGATGAAATAACTTGAGGATTAGAGTTGTCCATTAGCCATGGCTGATGGAAAATAAGAGTAGACCCACCATTCCCAATACATCGACAGCATCCATTCTGTAAAATATATCGAGAAGTCCATATACTTCTCCATAAATAAGAAGGATTTCGACTTAACTCCGCATATAAAAAATCCGTCTCAAGGAAGTATCTAACCTTTAAAGTGGTGGTGACCAAAGAATGTGGCGATTGCATGAGCCTCCACCCGTGCTTGGCAAGTAAAGCCATGTTAAACTGTTGTATTCGTCGAAAAGCCAAACCACCCTGCTCTTTTGAAGTGCACAACCGCTCCCACTGTGGCCACTTGATCCTAGAAGATGTACCAGACCCAGTAGACCAATAAAAAGCAATAAACATCTTTGCTATTGTGTCAAATATACCTGAGGGTAAAAGAAACAATGACATGAGATAATATGGAACGGTTTACACTACAGACCTAATCAAAACATCCTTTCCTGCTTTGGATAACATTCGTTCATTCCATCCATGAATTCGTTTCGCCACCTTGTCCAAAATATACTGAAATATTTGTGTTTTGTCCCATCCAATGATTAATGGCATCCCAAGATAACTACCATGCAAAACTACCTGTTGCACTCCCAAGTTTTGGGAAATCAAGTTTTGTGCTTCCACTGCAACGTTTGGTGAAAAAACAACAGGTGACTTGTTATAATTAATACATTGACCAGATGCGTTTTCATACAGCACTAAACACCGCTTCAAACTTGCTGCTTCTAACACTGTAGCTTGCACAAAAAATAGACAGTCATCCACAAAGAATAAGTGCGAGACCGAGGGACCATTTCTTATAACCTTAGCACCATAGAGATGGCCCACAGCTTGATATTTATGTAGAATGGAAGAAAGAACTTGTGCACAAAGAAAAAAGAGATAGGGCGAAAGCGGATCACCTTGCCTCAAACCCTGGGATGGAATAATTGAACCATATTCTTCACCACCTCGAGCTATAGAGTACACAACTGATGAGACAATATCCATAATTTTAGACATCCATGTTACCTGAAACCCCAACTTCAAGAGCATAGCTTTCAAAAAAAAGACCACTCCACTCGATCATATGCCTTGCTCATATCTATTTTCATTGTAATAAAACCCTCCTTCCCTTGAGTCTTCCTTTTTAAAGTATGGAAAAGCTCGAAGCAATAATAATATTATCCATGATTAACCTGCCCGGGATAAAAGCACTTTATGAATCATCAATAATTGAGGGTAAGATTAATTTCAGCCGATTAGCTATCATCTACAAACCACCCTATCAACGACATTGCAAAGCGATATTGGTCTCAAATCAAATACTGATTTCGAATTCTGCTTCTTTGGGAGAAGAATGATATTAGTGCGATTTGACCCCAGCATACTACCATTATTGTTCAAGAAATGTAGACAGGCTTTACAAAAATCATCTCCTATAATACTCTAGTAAGATTGAAAAAGACTCGAATTCAATCCATTAGGCCCAAGAGATTTATCTGGGTGCATGGAAAAATGCTGGGCTTTCACTTCATCATAAGAATAAGGAGCCATCAAAAGCTGTTTTTGATCAAGAGACACTTATGGAACCACACATTCAATAATCGAATCAACATCCCCTGGTGTAGAATCAAAAGAGTTAGAATAAAAATCAAGTAGTAATTGAGGCATACCATTTTTCCAATCCACCCAAGCACCCAATTCGTTCTTCAGTCTTCTACTGGTATTCTTATTCCTTCTATGTGGTGCTAGCAAATGGAAATACTTCGTGTTTGCATCACCCCCCATTAACCAATTTTATTTGGAGCACTGACGCTAGTATAGCTCCTGTTGATGCAGCAAATCTCCGTAATTTTCTTCAACTTGGTGAAGCTGATAATTTTGAGTACCCAAGGAATGTTGAAGGAACCAATGAAGCTTTCATTTACACTCCTTGAGCTGATTTTTAAAATCACGATGCAAATTTGCCGAACATTCCCCTAATTGTTTACAACACGTGAAAATCTGAGCATCAAACCATTTGCTTTGATCAAGTAACCAGCAATTATGAACAACCTGTTCATAATCGACTTCCTTTACCCACGAGTTTTCAAAACAAAAATGACGAGGGACATATCGAGCAACTGCAAGATCCAAGGATACAAAAATCGGTTGATGATTTGAACCAATAACCTGCATCACCGTTAAAATTACATCATGAAATAACTCATTCCAACTTAACGTCAATATAGCCCGATCGAGTCTTTCACGCACTAGGCCTTCTCCCTCATGCCTATTCTCCCATGTAAAAGATAATCCGACGTACCCCAAATCTAAAAGCTCACCAATAACTACCCATGTAAGAGAAGCTTTCACCTTCAACGACCTTAGTAGATCCCAACTTTGACGATGTAATTTCTTTTGGAGTGCCTATAAAATCCTATTAGTCGCCAATTTACAGTGCCTTCAACCCTGCTGAACATCCATATAATGTGGAGAACAACTCATCAAATGAACGGAGTCCACATGTTTCCAAAAGATAGCAATACCAATCACTGTGTCCTACTAGATCCGTAACAAAAGCTCTAGTAAAACCTAATTGATTCTTTAATAAAAAAAATTCATTCTTTTAAAATCATCGTTTCCATTAAAAAACGAATTTGGGCCTCTTTTCCTAAATAAGGTCTCGTAAGACTTGAACTGTACGTGGGTTCCCAAGCCCATGACATTTCCAACGTAAGGTACTCATGGGTTTTGGTGGGCCTGAGAACCAGCACCTACCAAAATCAAGTTTTTTGGATCTTTCAAATTAGTCTCTAGAACCACATCATCATCCATTATTACCGTAAGATCTTCGGACTCATTATCTTTCCTCCTACATTTTGGATCAGCATTAATTAGACTTCTATTATCCTCATTAGTAGTTGACACATTGAGGACATCTAGTTCCGGCTTGCCATGCACATAATTCACGCCAAAGCCTACTCCCACCTTATAACTTTACTATATTCACTTACTGAAATAGCGGGACCTGATTTGAAGGAACATCAAATCCCACCATATCCATGCTATCCTTATCCCCTATCTTTCAAACTTGAGAGTCCAAATCTGAGCCACCACCCATACCAACCAAAAAAAAAAAAAAAAAAAAAATCATTTTTTGATCTCAGCCATCGTGCCTCGATCTAAAGAGGTTTTCGGTTATCTGCTTTCAATCCTAGCCCATATGCAAATAGTTCACGAGGGATACATGGAAAATCTAGTAATTTGTTACAAAAATGATCAGAATGCCCAATCATGCCACAAAAATAGCAAAAAGTAGGCAATCTTTCATATTTAAAATCAATCCAAAACCATTCTCCCTTCGGCTTCTTCACTTGCATCCTTTGCTTTAATGGCAGGCAAACATCATTACTAACTCGAATTCTCATATAATCTCGCCACAACCCACTAAAATTTCTCGAATCAGCTTCCACGAATTCCCCAATGAAATTTTCCACATCATGACTAGCCCTTTTCAAGAAAAAACGATTGACTAAATTGTGAATCTGAATCCAAATATCTAGTCTCGTTCACCCCATCTCTCTAGGCTTGTCATTTGATTTAAGCTCCCTTAACAATAGAAGCATTTGGGTAAAGGTCCATGGATCGCCCTTAACAACACGTTCTACGTCTACTTTATGAAAAAAATGGAAAATATAAGCATTATTTCCCAGCTCCTTAATAATGAGACCCTTTACTAGCTGCCATACACTCGCCATTGTCTGCTTGAATGTCATAGAGTTTATAAATTTCTCAATTAGTAGCCGCCCTACAACATAGTGTTTCCATTCGATTCCCTAATCCTGTTCAGCAGCATTGTCATCCTCAACATATTCTAGATGCCTATTTCCTTCTTCTAAATTCAACCTAGCGTAGGCTTCAGCCAGCAGTCTTTCTGCCTCGCTACCTGATTCCATGATCACTAGAGCCAAGAAAATCACAAAACTAGGTAAAGAATAAAATGGTGAAAGGTGATTGATAATGAAGAAAAACTTGTTATCCAAATAAGAGGAAAAAAATCTTTATAGCAGAGAGAGAAAAAAATAAAAAGGAAAGATTCAATATATCAAAAGAAAATAAAATTATATACAGTTGTTAAATAAGAGGAACATTGATGTTCAGTAAAGATTTCTAAAGCTAAAGATGAGGAAAGTTTAAACAACGACTTGACAGGACAAATTCGCAAGTGTATGAAATTACAACAAGTAATAAAGAATGAGTAGAATATCGTTCCCACGAGGATTGTATACCAAGTACCAAAATTATGTTAACCTAATATTATTTAAACAATAATAAAGAGAATCATTTTGATAAATTAATTTAAAAGAAATAAAAGAGAATAAAAAGAAATCAAGTAAGATAATTTGATGAAAAAAAATCAAGGATTAAAGGCTACTAGGAATGTTGACTTCACTTAATTCTATCCAATTTATCTTATTAGTTTGATAATCAATTTTAATTGTTCAAGGAGGAGAAACAACCCTTAAATCGCTAACAAGCTCTCCCGATGTATTATTAGTTATTTTAACTCGGTTTAATTACCTATCTTCCAATAGCGTAAGCAAACATGAATTAAGTCATTAAGTTTTATAGTTTATTTATGAATTCATAACCTAAGGTCATTAACTTATGAAAACCCCCATGAGTCATACCATACAGCTTCTGCATTAAGTTATTATTCTCATTAATTTATTAATTTTTTTCATATAAAAAACCCTTCTCCTTATAGTGATTAATGAAATAAATCAATCCAAAGGAGAAACTCTACCTGAAAGCGTTAAGTTCAATAATAAACTATATCATGAACAAGAAAAAAAAAACTAATATTATAAATTAGAATCGAAATTAAACTATATTAAATCCCTAGTATGTAAATTTAGTTTAACATAGTAAATAAATTAAACCCAAATAAGCTTGTAGATATTTCCATAATCAACATGAATATTGAAAATAAAACAAGAATAGAGTTTAGAAATAAAAACTAGTCGGCGATTGGCTTGTAGCGCTTCCTTGAATTTTGCTCTCCAAATTGATGGCTTGAAGTCTTATAAAGAGAAAGAGAAATGATGTAGAGAATAAAATATAGAATAATGAATGTGATGTGAATGTATCAATGATAACCTAATTAGTGTAGAGAGTTCTCTTTATATAGACTTTGTAGGGCTTCTTTGAGTTTAATTAGGAAAACCACCTAACTTGTTGAGGAAGAAATAGAATTACAATAGGAAAGAATTAAGATTTGTATTTCTTCCACATTAAGAGGACAAGTTGATCAACTAGGATGGAATTAGGTAGTAGCTTCGTAGTCTCCACTCTTCCTCATTTGATATTTGGCAAATTCCTGATTAAATCCCTATAAAAACCTTCCAAAACAATATCAAAACAATAAAGGAAGCAAAAATTAACAATTAAATATAAACTAATTAAAGTAATTAAAAACACTAAAAATCTTAATAAAAATTATATTAAAAATACTATAAAAATAACACCTATCATAATTCAAAAAGACGTGGTTCTTAGGAGGAGTGCTCCTTGTAAGGAAGGTTGTTGGGACCAGGGATGATAATTACTTGAGGGATACGCGCTCAAAGAGGAGGAGATTTTGCATAATGACTCGAAAAACATTTATCTCAGGAGAGATGTTGCTTTTTATAAAAAATGCTGCTGAGTAAAGATGATATGTGCCCCTAGAGAAGCATTATCTAGACTTAAAATTTCTTTTTTTTTTTTTTTTTTTTTTTTTTTTTTTTTTTTTTGTTACAAAGAAGAGAGTGGTTTTTGTCTATTTTAGATGATTCAAATAAAGACAAGTTGAGGATTGAATTTAGGATTTAACCGGTTTCTAAATTTTGGACAAACAAGAACTAAATTTTTTACAAAATAAATAGGAGGGAACAAATTATGTTTTTGAGCTTTAACTTGAATGAAATTTTTTTTTTGAATAAAGACAATGAATATATAACATTGGCATAGGAAAATGTTTATTATTTTGATTGAACTCCAGCTTGGGCTTTCTACGTATCCCAATTTTATAAAATTATGTATTTTTTGCAAAAAGTAAGTTTTTTAGATAATAAGGTCATAATCCTTATTTACAATGCGTGATTGTGACTCTCACTTCAACAAGCTTCATTTGCCACTCCTAGGCTAGATGAACTCTTGATTTGGAAGGTTTTGACATGATTTTTGTAAATTCTTCTTTCTCTTCATTTATGATCAAGTTGGCTCTCTCTTCTTTCTCTCTATAATTAGCAGCTTCCGCTACTTGAGGTTTCCTTTTTGAAAATAGCCAATATGAACAACAAGTGTTTTAAAAGTGTTTTAAAACAACATATATTATCTATCCAAACAAGTGTTTTAAAAGTCCACAATATGCTTTTCTCAATGTTTAAGGTACCCTAAACAAGCCTTTGATACCCAATAGGAAGTAAATATTATTTAATATGAACAACACAACTATAAATTACTTATTTTTTATTTGAAAACTTAAGCCAGCACTAATGGTTAGGAGCGCTTGGACCTCCAATTTGGTAGGTATTCCTTTGCTCTTGCTCTAGCCTTCTCTTTAGATAATTGCTCTTGATCTTCCGCAATTCATTTATTGCGTTGGGGATTGGTAATCTTTCTCGCGGTTGTTCCATTGAACATGCGAGTCCAACTTTTAGTATAGAAACAATGCCTTCCTCAAAATACCATCTTTCCTCTTCGGATAGAATTCTTGAATCCACAATGTCCATTACTTCATATGAAAAAGATCTCTCAACAAAAGTATGAAGATTTAAATCATCTTGAAAATCACTAGCGGTTGGTCTCTTTCCTGTAAACATTTTCAATAATAAAATCCCATAGCTATATATATCTCCCTCTACTGATATTCTACCACCCATTCCATAATCTGCAAATGGATGCAGTGTATTAACATAAGACAGAGCATCTTAATGTAAATATAATTATAGTAAAAACAGTCTAAATAAAGCAAAAAAACTGAATTACAACACATTTCATTAGCAATCTGGCATATAATTTGCAGGTCAAAATAGCAAATGATGAATTAAAGAAATATATATATAACAGCTGTATGGAGGTGGAGGGCAACTGCTGAGTCGTCTTTTTCAGAAAAAAAGTAGAAAATGAAATTAGCAAATGATGAATACAGAATATACAAAATATACCATTGAATAATAAAAATATTATTTTTATTGATGCGCATTGGACTGCCTATAAATTCAAATAAATTTTATATTTAAAATTGATTTTTTAAGAGTTCTTTAGAGGTAACAAAATGAAAAAAAAAAAAAAAAATTAAGACAAATTTTGGAAGTTATATTTTAGCTTCCTTTGAAACTTAAAATTAATGCAAACAATATAGTTATATTTATAAATATTAATGAAAATAAAAATTATCATTATTCATGATCTTTTAAAACATTAAAAATTTCATTTTCAAATTGAAGCAATCATTTTTCATTTCAAGAAGTCGAGACAAACAACGAATAACGGTTATAAATACAATATCCAATAAAATGTTATACTATCCTTTTTCATTTGTACAAAAATAAAAAATAAATGAAATATTAATTTTTCATTTTGGAAAAAAAATTCTTTATAAATATTTTTTTATCAACAAATTCAATTTATTGAAAAATTATAATACTGACTGGACGACAGTCACGTGTGCAAGAGTTTTGTTTCATAACTTAAAACATATTAGGAACTTTTAGCATACTGTATATCTAAATTAGTAGGTATCCTTATGCGAGCAAAATTTAATTTTAATCTATGGTCTGAGGATATCTGTAATTAAATTAAAAATAAAAATAAATTAGTGGGCATCACGAAGTTTACACCTGGAGCAACATAGCCAATAGTTCCTTTAATAGCTATCGAACTGCTGCTTTGGGACGATGGAGCCTCATCAGATATTGCGGAGATAATTTTAGCCAGCCCAAAATCTCCAATATGAGGAATCATCTCTTCATCCAATAGAACATTACTTGGCTTTAGATCGCCATGTATGATTGTTGTTGAGCTTCCATTATGAAGATACTCTATTGCTGTAGCGATATCAATGGCTATGTTTAATCTATCTATTAATTTCAGATATCTTGATTCTCCTTCTATTCCATTCTGTGCATGCAACCATTTCTCCAAGCTCCCATTGGCCATGAATTTATATATCAAAGCTTTAAAATCATTACCTTCAAAGTCAATGCTAGAACACACACTGAGCAGCCTCAAAAGATTTCGATGCCTAACATTTCTGAGAGCTTGGCATTCTGACATGAAACTGTTTGAAGCTCCTCTTCGTTGCAGATTTAAAACTTTGATCGCCACGTCTATTCCTACCTGTTCAAGAAATCCTTTATAGACAGAGCCATAGGTACCAACACCAATTATGTTTTCTATAGAGAATCCATTTGTTGCTTTGAAGACTTCTGCATAAGATATTCTCAAAAATTGGTATTGAAATGATGGTCTAGAAAGATTCATCTTTCTAGGATTTCTTTTGCAATACCAAATAATTAACACACACACCAAAACAGCCAGAAATATTCTGAGAACCACAGGGATTATTACTTTCGTTGCAGAGGATTCTTTGTTCTTGGAGCTGGGGGAAGGACAAAAAGGAAGCTTGAATTCAGCAATACCTCCACACAGACCATTGTTTCCTTGTAGTGACACTGCACTTGCATTTAGAAAAACTCCAAGTTTGGGAACCTCTCCTTGGATTTGGTTGAAAGATAGATTCAAATAGTTCAACTCTTTAAGGTCGGCTAATGAATTCATAATTTCTCCTGAAAAATTGTTGGTTGAAATATCGAGCTTCCTTAAACCTTGTAAAGCACTAAATGATTGAGGTATATTCCCTTCAAATGAATTTCCCTCTAGATGAAGCTCTTCTAAAATCAAACACTTGCTAATAGTGTTTGGAATCATGCCAGATAATTTATTGCGAGACAAATCCAATTTGACGAGATTTTGCAAGAAGCCAACTTCTAATGGAATAGAACCACTAAGTGCATTAGCAGATAAATTGAGAGAAACTGAAAGAGAGGAAAGACCAATGACCTGTTTTGGTATTGAACCACTGAGACTATTATGTGATAGATCCAAATCAATCAAATTATGGCAATTTCCAAGATTTGAAGGAATGCTTCCCTTTAGATTATTCAACTGTAAGTAGAGAAGACTCAACATATATAAATTACCAATTGAAGATGGCAAAGTTCCTGTTAATCCGTTGCTCCCCAAGTCCAACACTTGCAGCAGTTGCAATTTCTCAAAATTAATATTAATAGGGCCAGTGAGGTAATTTATTGCTAACAACAAAAGTCGCAGGTTGATGAGGTTTTGAACTCCGATAGGAATTGTACCTTGAAACTGATTTTTTGATAGACCTGAAGTGTCCATTTCTTTGGAGAGATTTGCTATGGAATTGGGTAAAGACCCACTAAGAAAATTAGATTCTACGTTCATATGGATTAAATTAGAGCAATTAGTCAGAGAATCAATGAAACTTAAGTCACCTTCTAGTTGATTAAAGGAAAATTCTATGTATACAAGATTTGAAAGCTTTCCAAGTTCTTTTGGAACCGGTCCAGTAAAATAGTTACCAGATAAAACAAAATTATCAAGCGAGGAAGCATTTAACAGTGAAATTGGGATTGGTCCAGTAAACTTGTTCGATGCAAGAAGAAAGCCTTCTAGGTTGGGGAGAGTGAGACCTACATTAGAGGGGATAGTACCATGTAATTGGTTAATATAGACTGAAAATACACGAATACTCGAGATATTGAAGAGGCCATGAGGAATTTCACCAGTTAGATTATTCTCACTCAACGTCAAAAGTCTCAAGCTCCGAAGGCGAGAGACTTCCTCGGGTATCTGTCCTTGCAAGTCATTTGTAGTTAAAGAGAACTGTAAAAGAGATGAAAGATTCCCAATGGAAGGAGGAATCCTTCCATTGAGATTATTTTGACCCAAACCTAAAGCTTCAATTTTCATTAAAACGCCCAGTTCGGAGGGGATGTTACCCTGCAACTTGTTGTGATTGAGATCAAGATACACAAGGTTCGAGCAACTTGACAAATTTGCCGGTATCTTCCCGCTAAATGAATTATTGCTGAGTGTTAAATGATCTAGGCGGCGTAGACGACCTATTTCCTGTGGGATTTCGCCATAAAAGCTATTGTTTGACAAATCGATACTCTTAAGAAAGGAGAGGTTTCCAATATGTGGTGAGAGTGATCCTACCAAGCCTTGAGAGTTCAGGTTCAAGGCGTTGACCCTACCAGAATGCCTCCGACTGCAAAAAATGCCCTGCCAATCGCAGAAATGCAGCGAATTGTTCCAAGAACTGAGGATTTGAAATGGGTCTTGCTGTATAGCAAGTTTAAAGGATATTAAAGCAAGTCTGTCAGTTTCATTTTGAAAGCAAGTGATTGAATTGAAGAAGCACAAGCACCAGCATAAGAGAGCTGGGATATGATAAAGAGAGCAAAACTTTAACGCCATAGCTTCTTCACAGCCAAAAATGCTTTTGGTTATGATTAAGTGGTAGCTATGGTGTATCTATATATATTAAGATAGCTAGCGGAAGTGGTGGACTTGGAATTAGGTTTATATCAACCTAATTCCTAGCTAGTATTAATATTGACCGTTGACTTTTTTTTATCCGCTTTTTCTTTTTTTAGCTACAGTACAATAAACAATATAATAATAATTCTCTTTACCCAAAAAAAAATATATAATAAAAATTCTAGGACTATGGCTGCTAAAGCAACAATATAGTAATAAATAATAATGCAATAAACAATAAATCTGCACAACAACAAGCTAAATTATTAATATATAAATTTATATATAGGGAAGTTTTATTTGGACCATTGTGATCCAAATCATTGTCATTAAAATCGACTAAAATCACTTTATTGATGTGATTAAAATATTTTATTGCCCTCAAGTGATTTAGAAGGGGAAAAAAAGCTAGAAAGCAGTTGAAAGCACTAACAATTTATAAAAGATTTTGTAATCTTAATTAATTTGGAGGGCAAATGGTTGTTGTTCCTTCCGTTTTAAAATAAGTGTTAATTTTTTTATCTGTTCGGTAAAATTAATTATTTTAATAGTTGTCAGTTATTTTAGTAGCATTTAGCTATTAACTATTTGAGTTGTGTTTTATGAAAGTTAAATGTTATATGGTTAACTTTTCACAAAACGTTATCTTGATATTTAAAAGTTAGTTCAACACTATGTGGGTGTCCTTGATTCTAGCTATGCAGAGCTCCTCGCCATATTTAAAGCGATAGAGGT